>NW_022936062.1:0-1194 GCF_012274545.1 Fukomys damarensis | reverse complement strand
TTTTTTTTTTTACTCTTTTCTGTATGGACAATCTTTTCTCTGAGGCTATTAAGATAAAGTCTAATAAGCAGCAGCAAGATTTTGGCAAGCATAGTAGTCTATTTTTAACTATTTAACCAACATTTACTTATGTCAAATACCTTTCCATATTCTTCAGAATCTCTAATATTTTTACGATGAACATTCGTAGCATCATCAGGTAATAGGAAAGCATATCTTTTTAAATGTTGAGGCTAGTGAAAAATTATTATACTCAAATTATATAAATATAAAATATTTCAGTTGTGAAGCAAGTGAAAAGGCCTAGAAAATATTTTACTTATGACTTATAGGGAATCACTGACAGTACATGAAATGTCTGTTTTCAGTTATGGAAATGAAAACTCAGATGGTCCCGATTTGAAGAACACGATGCCAGTATGTTTATAATTTCAGGTTTGACTTGGGGAAAATTATAATGAACAATAGTCTCCTTTATAAAATGTATATAATTACATGAGGTCTATTATATAATAATTTTATGTGCCACTCACATTTTCTACACTAGTCTATTATCTATCAAATAATCACAATTTAATGTATGGTTCTCTAATGAAATTTTTCTCATTAATTTTAATTATATATAATCGTTTTGACTTTTAAAACTGCAAAATGTACATAAAGTGTCCCAATCACAGCTCTAATCAAGTTTGGCAATAAGTAAAAACTTGAGGTAGTAGACTATCAAAAATTCAAATATTGTTTTGTCATTGTTTTATATGAGTGGCTTAAGAAAAGAAAAAGCGATGAAAAATACTACCTTTCTATTCTCTTGTTTATCTTGATGTGATCTGAGTATGTTTCCTAGAGTCTACTGTGAATTTTAATAATATATATTTTGTTTAAAATTTTTAAAAATTAAAACTTTTATATGCATTCCTTATTAAAATTAAATGGATTATTCAATGAATTTGGCTCATTAGAGCGTTAAGCCCCCTCTCCTCTTTTTCTCAGTCTTACTATTCATTCTTTGTTTCATGTAAGCCATTTCATTTCTATTATTTTCCCAGTCATGTATTATTTTATTAAATAAATATTTGCAGCTATATTTCAGGGAAAGCACTAAAGTGTTAGAGTTATAAAATGAGCGAGGTAAGTCGTAAAATAATTTTTAATATCATCACTGCTCTTGAGAACCTTGGTATGGTAAAATAA
>NW_022936061.1:0-988 GCF_012274545.1 Fukomys damarensis | reverse complement strand
CACCTTAAATATTTTTTTCAGAGGGGTACAAATTGCTAATCTGTTATTAAAATTATTTGTAGCAGAATGACAGCAATTTTCTTCTTGGGACTTCAATTAACCCTAAACCCAATTAACGCAAGCCCATTCCTAATATTTTGAATGCCACAAGCCAAAGAATCTGCTTCCACATCAGTTTTCCCCATATAAGGGGGATATAAGAGTCTGAGGACAAGAAAGCAGAGCAAAGTCAACATACATTTTTTAAAATGCACTTCCCCACTAATTTTCAAAGCACTCCATGGCCAGTAAGTCAGATGAGCAAAGAAGCAGGAAACACTTTCCAGTACATTCACTTAACTGAACAATTCTGTAGTTTTCAAATCAGTCTTAAAAATAGATAGTATTCCATCTTCATTGAGGTTAAAAAAAAGTACAAATAAAAAGCATGCTAAAACCATTACATATCTACTGGAATGACCAAAATTTAAGAATGACCACACAAAATGTTGGAGAAGATGTGGAGCACCAAACTAACTTTCATATACTATTGGCAGACGTGCAAAAGTGGCACAGCTACTTGGCCAAAAGTTTCTTATAAAGGCAAATATACACGTACACTATAACATTGTAATTCCTCTCCTAGTGACTAACCTAAGGGGGGGGGGCACACACAAAGACTTACATTAGAAGAATGGATAAGCAAATTATGGTATATTCAGGAACAGAATATTACTGAACAATAAGAAAACTGGTATCTATGCAGTAACATAAATACATCTCAAAACATATTGAAAAGGGCAAAATAGACAAAACTAAGCTGTAAAAATAGAAATCAGAAAGTGACTGCAAGGGTTGGGTAAAAGGTAGGGAGAAGTAGGCATTAGAAAGTAACTAGCTAAAGCCTCGTATGGTAGCATGTACTGATAGTGCTTGGGATCTTCCTGAGAGCCAGCCACAGCAAGAGAGAGAGGGGAGAGGGCAGAGGGGGGAGGGGGAGGGGGAGGCA
>NW_022936060.1:0-211 GCF_012274545.1 Fukomys damarensis | reverse complement strand
TTTGATATAAGTAAATACAAGCTTTCTCTGTAGAAACTTACTTTATTCCAAGACCTTAAGGGTCCACAGATAAATTTCCTTGAACCATGAGATCAAAGTAAAAAATCAGTAAATACACAAGGGAAAAAGCTTCCATGGGCAAGAATCAAAAACCAAAAAACTGCTAACCTGGACCTCAAAATACTAAAACTATTCAAATGATGAGATATAT
>NW_022936059.1:0-263 GCF_012274545.1 Fukomys damarensis | reverse complement strand
GCTCATGTTGAAGATTCAAGATAAGTTTTAAAATGACTATCTCATAATTTCCATTAATGAATTCACATTCCTATAACTTGTTTAATCATTTTTTCATCATCATTAGAGCGCAAGAAATGGTTCATTTCCCATCAAGATTTCAGAGTACCTAGTTATTCTAAGGCAATTATTGAGAAACTGAGTTGATATCTTTTGAGGCAGAAATGTCGAGATTCACATAACCAGCCGAGGGTAACATGTCAATTTCTACTGCAATCTGGGAG
>NW_022936058.1:0-5245 GCF_012274545.1 Fukomys damarensis | reverse complement strand
TGAGACTGACCTGGAACTCACTGTGTAGCCCAGGCTGGTCTCAAACTCAAAGCAATCCTCCTGTCTCAGCCTCCTGAGTGCTGGGATTTCACTTAGTATATTGTTTCAAGTTCATTTGTATTATAGCATATATTGAAAATTTGTTGCTTTTTATGTTGAATAATATTCTATTTTATGTACTTAACACATTTTATCTCTTTACTCTTAGCTATAATAGCAATTAAAA
The DNA here is from genome assembly GCF_012274545.1 of Fukomys damarensis. Taxonomy (NCBI): domain Eukaryota; kingdom Metazoa; phylum Chordata; class Mammalia; order Rodentia; family Bathyergidae; genus Fukomys; species Fukomys damarensis. The sequence goes on along the minus strand of NW_022936058.1, from coordinate 5,019 downwards.
TATACTGATAATCTAAATAGCAGATTTTAATGATTAAATAATAAATTATATGATACAGAATCTACATATGGGTAGAACATGCATTATCGAGATCCTTTTCCATAATTTTTCTTTTACTAACCCAGAGAAAAAGAAATTCAGTCTGGTATTTGAAATTCTGAGTCATTATTTGAGGTAAGCTTTAGTCATTTAATTCTTATTTTCTCCATGACACTGACAGTTAAAGGTTAATTTCATTAAACGTAGCTTTTTAAAAAATTGTTAATAAACATCAGGTCATTCTTCCTCTAATAACATTAAATTATAATTTATATTTTAACCATAAATTTTTAGCTGTTTCAGTCCTGCCATCATGTGATTTTATCCTGTTACTTGTACGGACCAAGAACAGTACCTGATGTGTAGCAGGCACTCAGTACATATTTATTTATTTGGTGAAGCAATGAGTGCTGTCAGCAACACAGTTACAAATACTTTCTTGTATTATTTTTGTAAGACACACCACCAAAGTCATCCATTAGATTTTACTAGTTTAATTCTTACAAGGATACCTTATTTTCAAGTTCTTAAGATTTATTTTTGATCCTCTGTATTAACAAAGACTAGGCTTTGAAAATTTTCAGTACCACTTTGCAGTCTTTTAAAATGTATCAAGCAACAAAACCAAAGTGAAGGCAGTTACTTCCTGGCTTTTGGCCGTGCAGCTGAATCAGATAACTATTTCTTTGACTTTGGAATTGTGGTTTCTTGAACTAACTCTAGTGATGTAAAAGATGAGTCTTACTAGGCGTTTCCTCTTTTATTTTAGAAGTGTACTTGGTGTTTTCTTGTAACTAGGTTTTTCCCAGGAAACATTTCTCTGAGGTCTCACCTCATCATCTCCTTAAAATGAAAACCTTTCCGGATATACAGATCCTTAGTGTATTTTATTATTGAGCTGTTACTCATATGTATTTGACATAGCCTTATGTCGTAATTTTACTTACATGTTATTAAAATATTCCAGAGCTTCTAAAGTAACTTCAGTCCCGTTCTGTCTCACTGATTACCAGATATCAGGTTACTCTCCTCCCACTTAGGGAGTTGTGAATGCTGATCCTTTTATTGGTTCCCTCTGGCCACTGCGCACATGAATAAATGTCACATGCATGTGGTATTACTTGTCTGAGTGGAATTCTAAGACTTCCTCTTATAGAAAAGTTTAACTTTGGTGCTTCTGACCAAAGGATGGTCCTGGGTTCAGTTCTCCTTCCAGCTAATAATTATGGCAGAGATCAGGACACGTTGCTTTGCTGCCTGTGCAGTGAGGCCTCAGGGTCTGCTCTCCCGGACTGGACAGGTATGGTTCAGAGATGATAGTTGGGGGAAGGTAAATAAGCACAAAACTCAGGTGTGAAGCGATACTTAAAAATTAGTATTACTATTTATCATCTTCATTCTTGGTCAGTGACGCTTAATGTGCCTTTCTAAAAATTTCATAGTAGAATCTTAATACTTGTTGAGTGGGAAGAATGTTAAATAATATGTAGTAATTTATTTTAAGATGTATGTGAAGAATGTAAACTGTATCAAAAACTACTGAAGAATTTATCCAACTAGCTAATAGATTTAAAGAGTGATATTAAAAATTATTAGCACCTTAGAGATTATATAATCAGATGAAGCATTTCTGGCAAGATAAATAAGTTTATAAAATACTTGAAAATGCCTAAACTGAAATTTTGTATTTTTAGTTTCTCCATGTACTATGCAACAGATTTCTAATTTTGCTGATAAAAATTATTGCATGACCAATTGGAGAAAAGTAAGTTTCAGAATTACCTCAGAATTTAAGTATAGTTTTAGTCTAGATTTTAATTTGTTTAATCATGATACTTTGTAGAAGTTGTTACTTCAATTTTCTTTTTGTTGTGTCCTAGAAGTGTATCAATAGAAAAATAACCAAATTACTAATTGTCATAAAGTATTTCTGCTACAAATATAAGTAGAATTCAGAGTCTTCTACTGTCTCACCTTATGTCCATGATCTACCTTTATATGAGTGATTAATTGGAAGATTAGTTAACTTGCTATCTAAGTTATCTTAACACTCAGTAGTCTCTTCACATTATTCTAAAATAAAACATTCTCAGCCTACACACTTTGGGCGGGCACAGCACATCTGAATCATCCATACGTGCCTATTGTAACTGATGAGAAAAATGGCAAAGACTAGACCCACTGGGCAACACTGTGACATTTAGATGCTTTCTTCCCACAGCCTTTTATTTTATCTTCTGTCTTTATTTCTTAGCTTGTTCCCCTCTATTTAGTTAATTTTTTGTGATTCAGTAGGTGTATATATTTTTGGCCTCAGAAAAATTTTGGGTCTTTTTCCTTTGGAAAAGTTTTTCTTTTGTTTTGTGCTAGTGGGTAGGATGGTGTTTCAGTGGATATCCTGTGCAGACGGATTATACAGGAAATTAACCCTCAGTTCTATGAGAACAAAACAGTGAGTGGGAAGAAAGAAGCAAGAAAGGAAGGAAGATCTTGTGACTCAACCAAACAGACGAGGGTGGAGGGGAGCAGGGAATGAAAACGACTGCTTTCCAAGCTGTGGTTCTTTAGTACTTTTACTTCAAAGATGGTTTTTATCCTATATTTATTACTTTGCATATTTGAGAAATATACCGTATGTTTGGCTTGTGTACTTTTAAACTTTACACAGAATTGTCCTTTGGGATCTCATTCTGCTTTCGCCTTTTGTCCAATGACATGGTCTGAAAGAGACGGACTTGCCTATAATAGCTGTCCTTTGGGATTGGAATTCTTCCCCAGAAGAGATAAACGACACGTTTACAGATATGTCCCCATATCCTGACAGTCGTCAATAGAATTCTTCAATTGATCTTAGTCAGAAGGCCGAGAAGCGATTAATAATAGAATTCGTGATCATCCTGGCTCAGTTTTGTTTCATATTCTGTCTTCTCATAGCATCCTCTATGAGTATGGCAGTTTGCATAATTTATTCATTTGACTTTTTATTTTGTTTGGTGGTACTGGAGATTGAACCCCAGGGCTTTGTGCATGCTAAGTGCTTTACCACTGAGCTACATCTGCAGTCCTTTTTTATTTGTTTTTATTTTCTTATTTTGAGGCAGAGTCTTGCTGAATTTGCTTAAAATAGCCTGAAACTTGTGATCCTTCTTTAGCCCCCTGAGTAGCTGGGTTAGAGGCGTATAGCTCTATACCTGACTCAACAAATCTTTTTTAAAAGCTTCATATATAGATAGATATTGTTTACTATTCAGTGAACAAAACAGAACGGTTCCTGTCCTTCCAAAATTTACATTCTATTGTGGGGAGTTAGACCATATGCATGAATATAATAATAAGTAAATTGTGCAGTATGGTTGCTGATCATAGGAGCTGTGGAGAAAAATCAGGAAAAGAGACACAGGAATGTGGGAATTTTCTTAGATGTACTTTAAGGAAGGATAGTCGGAAAATGCCATACTCAGAGTATTGAGTGAAGTGCCATGGGGACAAGTGTTTCAGGCAGAAGTAGAAGCCGGTGCAAAGATCCTGAAGCAGGAATGTCCCTGTCATGTTCAAGCAATAGCAATGAGGCCAGTGATCAGCATGGCGTAAGCTAGGGGAAGAAGATAAGAGAGAAACTGAGCAAGGCAAATTGTGAGGGGTTTTGCAGGCCCTATAACGATTTTGGCTTTTACTCTAAAATGGGGAGTCACTGAAGAGTTTTAAGCAGAGAAGTAACACAGTCTGACTTAGGCTTTTAAATAAAAGTATCTGCTGTGTTGATAATAAACAACAGGCAGCAAGTCTAGAGATAGAAACTAATAGAAATTCGTAGCTAATTAAATAACAGATATGAGATGATGGGGGTGACAAGGTGGTGGCAGTGGAGATGAGAGAAAGGGATAGATTCTACACATCCTTTTGAAGGCAGTTCTAATAGTTCTCAGTGGATTGGGTGGTTTGTGAGAGCAAGAAAGGAGTGGTTATAAAATTTTTGGTCTCGGCACCTACAGTGAAATTAACTAAATGGAGAATTCTGTAGCAGAAGGGGATTTGGGGTAGAGATGGGGGAATGGAAACTAGTTCTTCATATTAAGTTCAAATAGTGTTATTAGTGATTTCTAGTGTTTAAGTTTGAAGCCCAGCATAATTCCCAATATACATTAGATTTCCCCCTCAAATTCAAATCTTAAATTTAAATATATTGGGTTCACCAAGTAAGGTATATGCTATTTGTTGTCCTGAAGGGTTTAAGTTAGCTTCAGTGTCTGTTTTGTACTATAATATCTCTACGTGATCATAGATAGTTCAGAAGTTTTCCTCAGAGTTGATGTTTTCTTTTTCTTATATTTTCAAATGGGAGGTTTTTTTCCTTTTCTAAAAAGAATGAAATGTACTTGAAGCTGTTGATAATGACAGACAGAGCAATATTTAGAAAACACTGTAATTTATTACCACTGTCATGGGGAAAAACCATTTATCAGTATGGATCGTGTGGTGTTCATTGTGAATGATAATAAATGTAAATTTTCCCCTATATTTCCTTTTGGCAAGTCTTTTGATTTTAGTGAAAGACTGTCATTTTGTAATCTTTCATTTTTCATTAGAATAAAGTAAAATATAGAACATGCAAACCATTTAAAGAATGTTTCTTATAATATGGGACTTTGTGTATTTGGTAATCCTAAATTGGTTTTCTGGGCATATAATTCAACTGTTCCATTCACTGCAACTCTGTGTTTCAAGAAGGAGCAACAAGGGCTGGGGATTTAGCTCAGCTGTTTGTTGGCCTGCCTTGCAAGCCAAGGACCCGAGTTCAATCCCTGGTACCAAAAAAACAAAAAAACAAAACAAAGAAGGAACAACGTATCTGTTTTATTTATTTATTTATTTTTGAGACAGGGTCTCACTATGTAGTTGAGACTGACCCGAAACTCACTGTGTAGCCCAGGCTGGTCTCGAACTCACAACAATCCTCCTGCCTCAGCCTCCCGAGTGCTG
>NW_022936057.1:0-476 GCF_012274545.1 Fukomys damarensis | reverse complement strand
CTTGACAATAAGTTAAGTTTGAAGTTAGAACACAAACACCCTCGGCAGAGTGTTTCCGTGGTTGCAACTGCAGTTTTCCCCTGGAAACAGCTACTTTCACCACGTAGCACTTTCAAACCAAATCAGAAAGTTTCCTGACTATGAAGTACTCCACAGAGATAGGAGTTGCAATGCTGTGAGTTTACCACTGAAGTCCACACCTTATATGGAATCCGACTGTATTCCTACTTGTTTGTCGGTCTGTCCCTGGGAGAGATTGAAACAATGTTGTGAGGCACGTTAGCATAAAAGCCCTTAAGGTCTAAGAGAGTGCCTAGCAGCTCTGAGTGCACACAAACCTCCAGAAATGTGTATCCTTGCAGAAAGGTTCAGTTTGAGGTTTGAACACAAATGCACTCTGCAGAGTGCTTCTTCCGTTTAAACTGCGTTTTTAACTGGGAAACAGCTTCTCTTGCCACTTAGCCCTTTTAAAACAA
>NW_022936056.1:0-225 GCF_012274545.1 Fukomys damarensis | reverse complement strand
GTACCCATCCCCACGCAGGCTTTTTCAGTCTCTGTCCTCAGAAGAAAGGGGGCACTGCAGTATCTGCTTGCCAGTGACTTCTCTGTCACCTGAGCCCACAGGTACCTCCTATGTCTACCAGATGGTGCTCTTGGCTTCCCCATAGCTTCCTCTGAATCCGCTGCCTGTGGGTTGCAGACCACCAGGGAGGGAGGGAGCTAGGGGTTGTTAGTGTGATCTGTTATA
>NW_022936055.1:0-395 GCF_012274545.1 Fukomys damarensis | reverse complement strand
GAATGTAACTGTACTGTATCCCTAAAATGTACCAATAAACTCAATTAAAGCTGAAGAAAAAATTTTATTGTAGAGGTCTTTCACTTTGTTGGTGGGGTTAATTCTTAAGGAGAGTAATACCTTGGTTTGTGAGCATAATTCATTCAAGAGACATGCTTGTAATATAACGTAGTTGTATACTAAACCAAATTCCCCCATTAAAAATGGAAACTCAAACAAAATAAAACAAAAAAGAAATAATGCAAATTCAGCTAATTTATTCCACAATGCAAAATATTCATATAAAAATAATTACAATACCGTAACATAACACAAAATATAAATTTAAAAAATTAACCTGCACTTACCTTTGAAAACCTTCATGGCTGTGTGAGGGAGAGGAGAGAAGTGTTATC
>NW_022936054.1:0-214 GCF_012274545.1 Fukomys damarensis | reverse complement strand
CAGAGGATTGGAACTGAGCCTTTCTCTCTGCAGAATTAAAACAAAATTTTTATAAATAGCGTCGCATGGTGGATAAGAAAAATAAAAGGTGGGCAGAAATGAGTGTGCTGAAGGCATTTGACTCAACCCTCTCCTGGGAAGGAACATAGATAAATGTTTAAATGGCAATTTAACTCCTAGGAAGATGACAATTTCCTCCTTAACATACACATTT
>NW_022936053.1:0-367 GCF_012274545.1 Fukomys damarensis | reverse complement strand
AACATCTATTTTTTTGGCCAGTGTTACACACTGTTGGTACAAGTTGGCACCAAGTGTCCTAATTCACTTTAATTTGAGGCAAAATAACTGAAGAGGGAAGGATGTTTTATAGCTAGGTTCTGTGGGAACTTTGAATTCCTCATATGCTTGAGTATGATGAACTTTGCATTTCATGGGCTTTATTGGTTTAGTGTCTGCACTGAAGAAACACTTAGTTCCATTTGATCCTCCTTAGATTTCTTTTTAACCGGAACCAGTTCAAAAATCATAGTATCATTCCTCATGTTCTTCAGGCTGCTATCACAATTTGAGCCTGATGTCTTCTGGAACACCAAGGGGAAGGCTCAGCCAGCAGTGCTTAGAAGCA
>NW_022936052.1:0-232 GCF_012274545.1 Fukomys damarensis | reverse complement strand
CCAGCCCCTTTTTAAGTTTTTTGTTTGTTTATTTTAGACAGGGTCACAGTTGCCCAGGCTGGGTTTAAACTTTCAATCCTCCTGTCTTGGCCTTCTAGAGTACCGGGATTACAGGCACGCACCGCCATGCCCCGATGATCTTTTTGTTTTTTTTAAGCATAGCTGTACTAGCCCAGCACCGTCAAGGCACTGGAATTTGTGCTAGGTACCTTGAGTGCTTTAGCCGTGCATA
>NW_022936051.1:0-682 GCF_012274545.1 Fukomys damarensis | reverse complement strand
TTTTTTTTTTTTTTTTTTTTTTTTTTTTTTAGCTTGAAAATCTGTGCTCTTGGGTCATGCACACACTGAGAGGGTTAGGAAAAGCAAACAGACTTAGGATTTGTTATAGCACTTATTAGGTTGTACTGTAACTGCACCCAAGACTGTACTTTTTCTCGAGTCTGTTGCTTATTCTCTAGATGATAAGCAGAGGCTGGGTCTTGGATATTGTGAAATCCTTAGATTGCCTAGTACTGCTGAAGTGCTTAGTAGATACTTGGTGCGTGAAGTGTTATTAAGGTTTCTGGGACCAGGTGCGTTCTGAACTTAATCGCGAATGAGCAGTACTCCCTGGAGGGAGGTTCAGGAGGCTGAGCAGATGCAGTCAAAGGAAAGGCAGAAAGCAGCCTTAGGAATGAAGTGAGGAGCAGCGAGGGGGCTGGGGATGTCCCCTGGTGAGCTTTGATATTCAATAATCCAGGCTTTGATTCCCGTGCAGCAGGCTCAATTGCTGCCTTTGTGTACAGATGGATGAGGGGGAGGGGAAGTTTCTAATGAAATTGTTTCGGTAGGGACAGACATTAAGTCTACAGTTCTGGCTCCCTTTGTTGGACAAATTTCAGAAGAGATTTCTGCAGCAGAGGTTGCTAAAGCAGAAACATGACCGGACCACAATGCCCCACTGTGGAAGCCACAAGGCCTC
>NW_022936050.1:0-1885 GCF_012274545.1 Fukomys damarensis | reverse complement strand
CTATGGGGCCATGTAATAAGAAGCTACATAAAGAGCTTGTGCAACTTTTCAAGAGCTCCCACTGAACATACTGTCCGTTTTACTCTTCAGTATTCCTTATTTTAATTTCTCTATGTAGAATCAATGAAATTGTTCTTTCAAAAATGATATTTTTCCCTAATAAAAATGAGAATTGCTAAGTGATTATATTTCTCTTTTTGCCTAGCCTTTTGGAAAGTAAGGTTGGATACCTGAAGGTAGTAATCATTGCAACTCAGGATCATGGCAGATTATCTTTACTCATTTCCCCTCCTCCTTCACCTCTGCAGGCTCAGATCTTTGTTTCTGATTTCCAGTTTTAATTGTGTAATGCTTTATTGTGGAAGTACATGTTGTAATTTATAACTTCACTTGGCTGTGAGACACCAAGTCAGTGAGGGTTGCACAGTTGACACCTGGAGCTATGCTTGCCTCGCTCCGGTTGGACGTTTCTGTTATGTATCATTGAAAATTGCGGAGCAGTGGTATTTGGGACACTTTGAAAGTACAGATCCACTTCCTTTTCCATGATGGAAGTTCAAGGTATCCTAGTGACTTTTTGCTAAAATTGATAATAGCAGCAGATCTCTTTTATTGAACACTTGGTTGCCTGAAGATTTTGCATGATTTATCAGATTTTATCAGATTTAGACCTCTACTCTGTGAGATAACTTATAATGGGTCTGGGGAAACTGAGGCTCATCTAGGTGAATGCACACACAGTGAGTGAGAGGCAGACCCAAGATCTCAGCAAAGGCAATTGTGACTGAGAACTGCCTTCTTTCTACCATAATTGCTTCTTGATAATAGTCATCATAATGATAACGATAGTAGTAATGCTTGCTCTTATTTTCTTACATGCCAGGTACTATTCTGAATGCTTGATAGGTGTTAATGCAGCACAATGCCCTATGATTATGTAGGGGAAAAAAATTCCCATAAGTTCTCAGTTGAAATTGAGTCCTTTTAAAAAGACAGATAATAAGAGGAAAAAAAAAACCAAGCAAGTTTATTAACATGGATATTTCATACGTGCATGGGAGACTTTCATGTATCTATGAGTAGTTCTCACAGAGGTGGCTTTGGATTCAGTTTCAGCAAAGACCAATACATTTTTAGGAAAGTAATAAAAGAAAAGGAATTTGAGTCTCTATGGATAAAGGAAACTAAAGTAAATATTAGTTAATAAAGTTTGCTAATGTAGATTTCTCCGATATTAGCTGCAGGCCAAGAAGGGTCCAAAGTTGTCTTCAGTAGTTAACATTTGTTTTTCCTGGTACAGGTCAAGATATCTTTTGTCTTTGTAAATTTGTGACCTGCTTTTAGGCAATAGGAAAGGGCAAGGGGCTCTCCTGCATCTGCTTCTTAAATGTCTTCAGCTCCAGGGTCCTTTGTGTTTGGGGAAGGTATATTTTAATTTCCCAGAATAGGTTCTGTGCCACCAATGAGGAATCTGAAGCAAATCTGAGTAAGTGACCTGCCTTATATCACCTTGCTTATAAATTGCGGGGGCAGGGTTTGAATCTAGAGAGTTTGGCTCGCTACATCATGGTGCTTTCCTTCATCATATTGTACTATACAGGTGGTTAATGTAGTGGATAGGAAATTAGAACTTCCTAGATCCTGGTCCCAGAACTGCAACTGAATAGCTGATACATTACTTTCCTTTTATACAGCCAGGATCATGGTTAGAAGAATAGAACCAGACCGTTCATTTTAACTGAGAGAATTTAAGAGAGGTAATTGGTCAAATAGGTCTGGTAGGCTTGCAAAGACAAAAGGGAACCTGGAGGTGACATAGAAAATAACAGCAGGAAGCAGCTGCCACTACCAAGACTGAGAAGGCAAAGAAAGCTTGGAGAAGTGG
>NW_022936049.1:0-6382 GCF_012274545.1 Fukomys damarensis | reverse complement strand
AGTTTCTCCCTGACCTTTTCTACCCTTGTCCTTCTCATCAGTATTGCCTTTGTCTTTGGTAAAGGTGTAGTAACAGTTTAGCTGGAGTACTGGAACTATTCCCAAAATATTTTCTTTTGGCCATATATTGGTGTATTAGTGTTTGCTGCTCTATCCTGTCTGTCTTAATCAATATGAATGTACTGGGTAGTCAAACTGGGTATTGGGTGTTTGAAGCCAGGATATATGCAAGACGCTGTCACAAGTTTGAGGCACGATATCAAGTCCTAGATACCCAGAAGTGGAAGCCAGAGCAAAGGAGTGTTTCACTGTTCTTTGAGGCTTGCCCCATGCAACACTATGGGTGGCCTCATCTTACAACTGATTGTGGGGGAATTTGCTGGGAACAAGAATACTGTGCACAAAACGTTGGTGAATACCTATGTTCTCGTGGGAAAATGCACCAGCTGACCAACATTTTGTGTGGACTGGCCTGGTCCCCTGGTGTCCATGCTATCATTATGGTGAGATCATTGGAATTGCCCCCTTTATTACATAAATTCAAGGGGACCCTTACTCAAACACCCCCTCTTAACAGGATGTTCTGATTTTAAACAAGGCAAATGTAACTCCTTACAGTTCATAGTTAGGGATCCTGCAAACTGAAGATGGAGCCTAGGCTGACTTGCAGATATAAGGGTAGATTCCCCAGGCAAAGACCCATGGTGGACTCTCCAAATTAAATGAGAATGAAAGGTTCCATCACAATTGGACAGAGTAAGATTGCCCACACCTAGGAACCCCATTGTTACTGAGGCTATAAAAGGAAAAACTCATAATCTGAATACTGCTGAATTTGATATAATTGGTATGGTAAATAGTACACATCGAGTATTACTAGCTGTAGATCCTGTCCTTGCTTCTGACTAATGGTTATGTACGTGTCTGTCCCTCCTCACCTATTGGGCAATAGGTATGTACTCCAGTCACACTCAATTAAATCAGACTGCTAGTACCCCAAACAACTTCTGAGTCACCCCACTGAAGTACAAGGAAACAGTACACATTTTATGGGAAATCCCACTAAAAATAATGTAACCACGAACTGTATAGAAATTGTTACTACCAAAGCTACACAGGAATTTTCTTTGTGGAGATGGACCATATTGCTCCTTCTCTCCAACTTATCAGGGGACCTGAGCTTTGGCTGTCCTTATCCCAGACTTATCTGTGTCTACATCAGATGCTACGTCACAGGTCCCCATTAACCTTTGGGCCTCTTCTTTTAGGAAAAAGTGAGATCCTGTGATATTACCTATTTTTGCAGGCCTGGCTTTTGCAGCTAGTCTCACCCTAGGAGCCATGGCTGATGGCCTGGGACAACAGCAACATAATGCTCTTGGATGGCAGATTGCTGATGATCTAGTTGCTGTCCAAAGAGCCCTGGGAACAATACAAATCAAATAGATTCCTTGGCAGATGTAGTCCTCCAACACAGGAGGGCTGTAGACTTGTTAACAGCCCAACAGTGGGGCACCTCTCTGTTCCTAGGAGAAGAATGCTGTTACTACACCAACCAACCAGGAGTAGTCAGAGAAACTATACATCAACAAAAAGAAAGAATTAAACAGTACCGGAGAAAATATGGGCCACAAGAATCATGGTGGACACTAAGTAACTTGAGATAATGGCTAGGAGCCATATTAGGACCATTGCTTGTCATTGTCTTACTCTTAGAAATAGGGCCCTGTTTTGTGAGCTGGTTTATACAGTTTGTGTCATGATACATAGATGCCATCAAGGTCCATACTCCTATCAACTCATGATGCTTTCAGACTCAGGTGCTTATACATACACCAGCCAGTGTGAACATATTACTGAAAGTCAATGAATCGACTCAAGAAAAAAAGGTGGGGGGACAAAAGAGAATCTTTGTAGAGAATTTTACTCACGTGGATTAAGCTGGACTTACTACTAGAAACCCCCTGCTCCAGATTTTCTTTGTTCCAAATGCCTGGGCCCATCAACATGCCTGGACAGGTCTGAGCCAACTTCCGCTCCTCAGGAATGTCTTTGTGTCCGGGAGAGTTTTATTACTTCGCTAGAATGTAAATGAGGTAGACCCTATAGTCTGAATCACCCAGTAAGTGTGCTGCCTGTATGATGTATAAACCAGTACTATAACTGAACCTGCTTGCTAATGTATATTCAGTTTTTATAACCAATGAATTTGTGCGTAAGGTACCTCACTTGGAATGCCCCTTTTAGAATGTATACCTTTATTCACATGTTGGAAAGGGCCAGTCTCCCGGGTGTGAACACCTGCTGGTGTAATTAATTGATTGCACCGTCTCCATGGCTTCTGGTGTGCTTTCATCTTTCCAGACTAGTGAATATGAACCATAGAAACAAAACAAAGCTTGGCGCTTCAGTGTGCTTCCCCAGCACTTCCTACTTCAGATGAGCCACATTCCAAGTGCTCAGTCACACCCGTGGCGAGTGGCTCCGTGCTGGATAGTGCGGGTGTGCCAACTTCCCAAGGGTAAGAGAGTCTCTTCTGCTCCCGCTTCTCAGGTCAGGAATCAGGGCTCTCCACCTGGTGATGTTCAGTGCCCAGAGTGAGACTGAGGGTGGGGAGAGTGAATGACCAGCCAGAATGAATATGATGGAGCTCGTGTAGGGTCTCAGCACTCCCCCAGTGGCACTACCTCTTTGGAGTCAAAGCCGTTGCTCCTTCCTCCCCAGCCCCATCTTCCCAGACTACCCTGTATCCCCTGTGCAGGCACTTCGGGTCTCTTCCTGTCCTTGAACATGCCAGACGTGTTTGCCTTGGGTCTTCTGAACTGCACGACACTCTGCACACAGCACGTGTCCCCAGATGCCTGTGTGTCTAGCCCCTTCATCACCATGAAGTCTGTTTGAGTTACTTTTCCGAGCTATCAAAGGTGACAGCTCTACTTTGCCACCACTCTTGCTGCCAGCATCACTCCCCAGTGTCCCCACCTTGTCTGTTTTCCCATTGTTTATCTACACCTCCATCTGCTAGGCTTGTTTTCCTCTCTTGACTTTCTCTCCACCCTCTCCCCGGAGGAGCACAAGCTCCTTTAGGAGCTGTCCCTTTAGGGCAGGGACACTGCTTTCTTCATCACTGACCTCAGAGCTTAGTGCACAGTGGGTGCTCAACAAACATTTGCTAAATGGATGAGGACAGGATGAATGAGACCAATAATTTAATCATTTTAAGACTAAAGTCTTCCGTTCACAATATCTACTGACAGCTTATTGACATTTATGAAACTCATGAACAGCATTTTGCCCAAGATAATACAGTTCACCTGCTTATTGTAGAAAACACAGTCAGCTCACTGGCTCTGCCCTGGGTTGGAAGATGCCCTGAGGGACCTTATGTTGTCGTCCAGGTCAGGTGGACCATAGTGTGGTCTGGGAGGTGTGGCTCCCTTGTAAATGGCGAGTTGTTGGAATGCCAGGGAAAATTCAGACTCCTGAGTTCTTGAATCCTTTTTCTTCTTTGGAAGTAGATGAACTTGAGAACTTTCAAATTACTGGTTGATGGGAACATGTTGGATTCCTTCTCTGTCTTCACAAATCCACAAAGCCTTGAGACCAGTCTCGTGGCATTTTGGTGAACTCCCTGGGAAAGTGGTGAACATGGAAACAGGGTCAGGGTGGGTGGCCAGAACGGCCGCTGTTGTTGGCTGTGTCTGGGTGGGAGTGGCGCTAACCATGGGTCTGAAGACCTGGCGGAAGCCACCGCCTGGCACAGGTGCTCAGCGGCTCTTCAGAGGGGCCAGTCTAATTTAGAAGCCAAACAACTGCCTTTTGTCTCACTAGTTTTCCCTCCAAGGAGGCGAGGTTTTGAAGGCCTCAGCAGGGGCACATGCTCAGGGTGCTGGACGTGCATCCCAAGGGAACAAGGAGCTGTCCCCTCTCTTTCCGGCTCCACCTCCTGGTCTTGGCTCCTGAATGTTAAATTGGCAGGAGTGCGAGTGCATTTCACCTGAATCGTTCTTCTTAGGAAGGGGAGTCTCGTACCGAGCTCTTCCACGTTTCCAGAGAGGAAATCAAATTCATCAACAGCGTGAGACTCGGAATGCAGCCCCGCAGTTTCTAGGTGGAGGCCCTTTGACTTCTCTTCCCTTCCAGTGCTGGGCCCTGCAGACTTTGCATGCAGAGCACATGCCAGCTGTGAGTGATATGCAGAATTCTAAGTGGAGAAGTGCTTGTGGCTGGTGGAAAACTTTGGTAAGAAAGCTATGGATTCAATCTAGTGACCTTTTAAAAACATGTCTTCTCCCCATAAAACAGTCAAATAGAGACAGATTTGGCTTTCGAACCTTATCTGTATTATATAACGATTTTTGTACCTTCTAATTTTACTAATATGAGAAATTCTTTCCTTAAGGTTTAGACTGGTCCAGTGTTTACAAAAGATACAGTTTGGCCAGAACGTCGGAATGTGCTCAGAGGACGGATAGTTTGTCTCTAGTTTGTCTTTTCTTTCACGGCTTTCTTCTCGGGAGAAGGGCCTGTCCAGGCTGTTGGCTTCCTGTCAGCCTAACTGAAGGAGGTGACCGGAACGGGGAGAGCCGACAGGGAAGGCTGCAGAAGCCTGGGTTTGGGGGGCATCAGAGGGCCTGGACTGGGCCGGAGGCCCTAGCAGTGGTGTTAAGTGCTGCCTCATCCCTTTAGGTGGCTTTGTTACTCCACTTATAGACTGTTCGTTACTCAGGGGTGTGTGGTAATTTGTTTCTGATGATATTACTAGCACATTCTTCCTAACATTTCTCTAACAAATTATTTCCAATATTTCTCTGTTATAAACAGTGACATGACTAATATATGTACCTGTTTTTACTTCACACACTTGCAGATATTTATTTAGGAGCAATTGCTAGGCCTAGGGTTGTTGAATCTGTGAGTACAAATATTTCAGTCATTTTTGGAGACTGCCAGGCTGCTCTCCATAAAGCCCGTAGTGACTTTCACCCCTTTCATGTGTGCACATGGGTGCACATGTGTGCCTGCTGGATTGTACCTTGTCAATACAGTATTTTTACTGTTGTAATTTTTCATTACTGTTGGCAACAGTATTATTTCATTGTATCTTTACCTTGATTTTCTCTTACCATGGAGTGTTGTTCAGTATCTTCTCAAGGACTGCAGTGTATCAGAGTTAAGAAGATGTACTGATGGCCTGAAAGACTCACCTGGACTTCAAGATCATTGAAATACAACAGTCAGAATTGAGGCAGTGTGGAACTCAAACCATACGCATTTCAGATTGGTGAAGACCCTTTGGTTTTATCTCCCCGAGGCTGTTGGCACTGTGTGGTTCTCTAAGGCCTTATCGATGAAGGGAGCCAGACCTTGGTTGGTGTTCCTGTCACATTTCCATTTCCTAGTTGGCCACTGTCGGTTCTATGGTGGTTTTTCATTGTAAATACTATTATTTTCATGTGGTTAAGTTTGTCCAGCTTTCTTTAAGAGCTTCTGGATTTTGTGCTACATTTAAGAAGCCTTTCCCACTATAAAACTGCAAAACAAAGCCATTTTCCCCTATTACATTGATGATTTTAATAACAAGTCCTGAGGAGTCCGATGGCAGTGGAGGTCTTCGTCCAGGCTCTAAATTGAATGGCAGCATCTCATGCTTCTTGTCACCCAGGGACTGATGGCTTTGGTTGAGGTAGCATCTTGTTAAGGAGGTATAAATATAACCCAGTTTATTCAGAGTAAAATGAACATATACTGCTGAATTCTTGAATATACCTTTCTCATTCATGTTTTTCTTGATGGCATATTAGAATACTCTTAAGACTAGCTGTTACTCTTTTTGAATTCTTTAGGGCTGGAAAAGAGATGAATTGTCTTTTCTAAAACTACCCCCCCCCTGTGCTTCATGAGGACGCTGTGTTAGTGGGAGGGGATTTGCTTGGGCAGGAATGTCCACTTGTTCCCATCGGGCTCCTGGGTCACTGACTGCAAGCCACGTCATTGACCTTGTCCTCTACCTCCCACTGTGCACAGGAGACTTGGCCAAGCGACATCATCTTTCTTTGTCTAGTAAAGTTCAATGCTCCACGTAACAGAACGTGAGAACTAAGTATAATGACGCAGAGCCCGTGGCAGAGAAGGTGCCTCCTTGCAGGAAGCTGACAGATGTGGGAGAACGTGGCTCCTTTTGGTTGCTCCATCAGGACAGGAGAGGCATCCTAAGGTGAAAGAGAGGTCGTGATCAAGATAGCTATGCTGATCCAAGGCTTTTCTTCAGGAATTTGCAGGCCTTCTCTTTTGCCCTCTTCATCTAATTTCAGAGTTCATTTCTGGAAAATTAGAAACCTCCAAGAATTTTTCTTCAAAAGCATCATTGCTTGTACGTCTG
>NW_022936048.1:0-270 GCF_012274545.1 Fukomys damarensis | reverse complement strand
TCTCTCTTCTATTAGCAACTACTATGACTTTCCTAAAAGTCATCTCATCATAAATTTTTTTCTGGAGAAGTCTCATTTAACTCTAGAAAAGTTACTTTTGAAATGTAGTCAGGTAGCCAGACTTATTTGAAGAGATAAGCACGTTTTAAAAGTCTTTAGAATAATGCCAATATTTTGTTCCCAAATTATGAAATCATATTAAATTTAATACTTAATATAAATTTATTTCATTACTAAGACGTTTATTTAAGTGGTATGGCATTACATAAT
>NW_022936047.1:0-209 GCF_012274545.1 Fukomys damarensis | reverse complement strand
GAAGAATGATATCAAATAGACTAAGAAAAGTTGCAGCAAACACACACACCAAAAGCTATATGCGAGTTATCATCTTATCAAACACTTTTCATTTTGAATATTATCTTATTGCGTAGTATATGATCATTTCATGCAAGAAAAGCCATTTGTGTATTTTGTTCCTCATGACCAATTAGACTGAATACTTTAGAGTTGATTAACCATTGGGA
>NW_022936046.1:0-499 GCF_012274545.1 Fukomys damarensis | reverse complement strand
TTTCCCTTTGAGTAACCAATTCTTGCTAACAAGTTAGTATTTTCCTACAAAGACCTAAAATATTTTTTGTGGGAAATCAGAAAAGGACACTTGGCCTCATCCAGTGTTAATCTAATCCCCCAAACCTATCTGCCTTTCCTAAACAAAGCTGTTTTCTTGTCTGATGCTTATGTGATAGTGCTGTGTGGTCCTAAAACAAGCAGTGTTCCTTCAGTTTTAGAAGCATTACGGGCTTATCCCACATGGAAACAAACTGAGTTGCTACCTGTACACAAATGCACACACATACACATCCGTAGTGATGTCAGAAATGTTTAAGAGGTAGAAAATTTTCAGGTAGAAAATTTCACAGTAGAAGAGGAAACAAAGTACTGGTTAATTAACCCACTAACTGTCCTTCCTTATCATGGTTGTGAACCAATGTTCTGCTTTTTACTGTAAGAGATAAAAAAAGTTGAGAGTTCAGAGAGTAGAGACCCTTGGAGCACATGAATGGTGG
>NW_022936045.1:0-203 GCF_012274545.1 Fukomys damarensis | reverse complement strand
CGTAGATTGAATGAATGAATTGGTGAGTGTATGATTTCAGTAATGAGAACAAACACTATCTACATCATAGAATCTTTTTTTTTCCAGTTTTAAAGAAAGGTTTTATTTACTGATCCCCAAAAAGCAAAATCCAGGAGATGCCAACCCACCTGATGAATAGTACTAATACACATTCTCATTCATCCTCCACCATGACCCACAAG
>NW_022936044.1:0-237 GCF_012274545.1 Fukomys damarensis | reverse complement strand
GCTCCACCAATAGAAAAAGTCATTGGTGTATGCAAATGAGTGTCGTATGACGCAGCTACGCAGCGTGAACCATGGCTATAAAAGCGGAGGTGTCAAAGGTTTGGAGCACAGAGCTGTTTTAGTTGTTCGTCAGGTAAGTGCTTGCTTTGCTCTCCGCTGGTACATCTCTACTGGGCGCCAGCACGGAGGTCGGAGAATCAGCCTAAGACTTCGGCGTTGGGTGAGCGTTGCTGGGTT
>NW_022936043.1:0-251 GCF_012274545.1 Fukomys damarensis | reverse complement strand
CGGACTTAATAGCAGTTCACGACTCCGCACTGTCACAGGACACGATCTGCAGGCCCTGCACCCTGGTGGCAAATCCTCCTCTCGGAAGTGGTCTGTCACTACCCAGGGCCAGGGGCTGCTGTGCTGGGGGCTGCGGTCAGAGAGCTGGGTCCCCTCGCCGGGTGCAGAGCATTTGGTGCTCAGGAGCAGAGCGGGGGTGGGACCTCTGCCTCCCGGTGGCCGGGGCACCGCCTGTCAGGCAAGATAAGCAC
>NW_022936042.1:0-219 GCF_012274545.1 Fukomys damarensis | reverse complement strand
CAATAATACTGCTTAGAATGATCTTGGAGCTCTTTTTAACATAATCAATGTTAAACTTAATGAGTCTTTGTAAAGTAAGAAATGTAGTCATAATACCATTGTACTTGTCTTTGCTCAAACTTGTGCTCATACATTAAAAATATTTAAAAGATAAGCTGTTGATCAAATTTCTAATTTTGGTAAATTCAAGAGAATACAATTTATTCACTAAGGTAAATG
>NW_022936041.1:0-286 GCF_012274545.1 Fukomys damarensis | reverse complement strand
CCCCCCCCCGATAGTTTGTTAGCAATAAAAAAAATTTTAAAGGAATCTGGGTGTTTAGGGAATAACTTTTTTGCTTTGACCACTCTGTGTTCCTGTCCATCAGATACCCAGGGTTACAAGGCTGGTTAAAGCCTTACTGTTCTTCCTGCCATTGTTCTGCCCTCTCAGGGAAGGCTCTGGACAAGTAAACCCACGTCTCACACACTCATGCATTTTAACTCACGGGGTCCCCTCAGTGCCCTAGGGGATGCACTACTGTCATCTCCACAGTGCTCCACCCCAGCAC
>NW_022936040.1:0-320 GCF_012274545.1 Fukomys damarensis | reverse complement strand
GGCATTGAAGTCATCACTGACGCATTGATTTCATTCATCGTCACTGTGTTCATCTGCCTTTTCTTCCCACTAGAATCCCCCATCTCTTCTTTTCTCTTTTTCCTGCTGCAGGTGTATGGTAGAGTTCGCATCTCAGGTACCACCACATGCCTGGGTCTTGGGGAAGACTTGCCATTCTCCAGCCCCTTCTTCACTCAGAACCTTTGTGTTTGTTTTGTTTGTTTGTTTGACAGGTTCTTACTGTGTCACTGAGTTGCCCAGTCTAGGCTGCAACTTGCAGTCCTCCTGCTTCAACCTCCCAGAGTACAGATATGCTCAGC
>NW_022936039.1:0-482 GCF_012274545.1 Fukomys damarensis | reverse complement strand
GGAGTGGGAGGATTTCTGACCTGCTCCTGTGAGGAGGCCTCGGCTCTGGCCAGAGTGCCTGCCCACGATGCTGACCCCAAGTCCTCTCATTTGTCCACCCAGCTCCAGAAGGTGGAGCGTGGCAAGAAGAAAACAAAACAATAAACAACAGTACTGAAAGAAGATGTACAAAATGTTATAATTCACAGATTGCTTGCCCTTAATATAAACCAGGCCATGGTGGTACTTAAATAAAAATGATGTTACTTGTTTAAAGGACCCTGTTTAACAATGACATCACAAACACCTGCCTTTGTTGTGAGCACTGGTAAGGAAACTTGAAAATGAGATCAGCTCTCCTGTCAAAACTGTCTCAACCCATTTTCTCCTCTCTTAGATTTTGTAAGATTTGGGAGAAGGAGAATTAAGTGGGGAATGGCGGGGGGCCTTTAAGTTTGAGATTGGGTCCAGGGCTGGCTGCTGGCCAAGTTGAGACTCCTCCA
>NW_022936038.1:0-217 GCF_012274545.1 Fukomys damarensis | reverse complement strand
TTTGGTCACCTGTTTGTCCAATTGGTTCAGAAAAAAATGATGCAGAGAATTAAAAATGTTTTGCGTAATATTGCATTAGGTTTAATATACTATAAACAAAGAGAGAGAGAGAGAGAGAGGGAGGGAGGGAGAGAGAGAGAGGGAGAGAGAGAGTGCAAATGTAGTGATACAAGGTCATTGTGATGTTTTGTAATTTTTCTGAGGCCAGAAATTTTTT
>NW_022936037.1:0-226 GCF_012274545.1 Fukomys damarensis | reverse complement strand
TTCTTCTTATGTGATGGCCCTCCCAGCGTGGATACTGTGCTGCAAGCCTCCTGCTATACCAGGGTTCCTATTCCCCTGTATTTCTGTGTTCCCAGCCATCAGCTGTGGTTGGTCTATGCCCTTTCTTCCATTCCCTCTGCATATGTATGTATACTAGCTGGCAAAAAAATGGTTCCCATCCTGTAGGTTGTCACTTCATTCTGGTGGTTGTTCCTTTTGCTGTACA
>NW_022936036.1:0-267 GCF_012274545.1 Fukomys damarensis | reverse complement strand
CAAGACACAAAAACAGATTTCCAGTTCACCAATGGCAAATAGTAGGACAAATGAGGATGAAAATTCTGATAGTGAACCAACAGAACTCCCTGGACCAATTGCAAAGGAGGTAACAAAACAGATCAATCAGGCTCTAGAAAAATTCAAATCAGAAATAATTTCCCAGTTAACCAGAGAGATGACGAGCAAAGTGGAAGTCAAGGTTGGAGGTAACAAAACAGATCAATCAGGCTCTAGAAAAATTCAAATCAGAAATAATTTCCCAGT
>NW_022936035.1:0-205 GCF_012274545.1 Fukomys damarensis | reverse complement strand
AATAAAATGCACTATTTTCAATAATTCCATATATGAACTGGAATTTGATTACTCAAAAGTCCACAGCACTGTATTCAGAAGGATTCAGCATTATACTGCATACACTATACATGTGAATGCATACCTGCACATATGTGTACTCATGTGTGTACACAGATCTGTGTGTATGTATGCTTAGCACTGTAACAGAATAATAGGGAAGAAA
>NW_022936034.1:0-241 GCF_012274545.1 Fukomys damarensis | reverse complement strand
AATAGATATATGACATCGTGTAAATAAAACAGTATAGAGAAAGAGAATAGATAATTGTGTGTCATGGTGTTAAGGAGACAAGGAGGATGTATGAAAACCAGCCCTGGTGAGATGCCTGGCACAGACGTAATGATACATGAATGGTGCTTTAGCTTGATGATAGAGATGGTCATATGAATATAAAATGCCCATGGAGACACAGGGAATAAAAAACGAATGCATCCAGCATATGAGTCAGACC
>NW_022936033.1:0-1468 GCF_012274545.1 Fukomys damarensis | reverse complement strand
CTGTCCCACAAACAGAGGCCTCTGGCTACCATTTTCCATCCCTGGATCATGTCAGATTTTCTGGCCTCTAAAGCATTCTGCACCAGCCCACTGGGATGACTGAATTTTTAACAATGGAATCACTAAGAGAAGAATGATGCTTGTGCCAAAGACATTCTCTATAGGTAGAGAAGCAAACAGCCATATTTTGAACTCATTTAAAGAAAATTTGAAAATCAGTGTGGCTAAACTACTTCACCCAATTCCTACTTTGCTGATAGGATACTACTTCCTTTATCTCATTAAGTCTTTGAGATATCAAAATTTTTATTATCATGGTATATAAATGCACCTCCCCACAAAAGGGAAAATATTTTTGGTTACTACTATTCAAGAACTCTGGAATTAGCCTGTATTGCTGAGATCCACACTCTTAAAGAACAGCGACAGATCCTGGAGAGCAGCAGTGTGGACCAGAGTGGTGTGGCTGCAGTCAGATCCAGGGTCCTGTCTTGATCCCAGCAGCTTGGGCACACAGGCCCAGGGCAATAGTCAACCCAGAAAGCAGTTGCATAGGCACAGGAGCATCAGGCAGAGGCCTGCCCTGATACCATCAGTAAGTGCATGGAGACCATAGCCAGAATCCTGCTCAGACACCAAGAAATGGGGTACACAGGCCCAAGACAAAGGACCTCCCAGGCAACAGGTACATAAAGGCCCCAGAAAGAGGCACACCTACATGCCATCTCTAGTGTGCACAGGCTACAGCCAGAAGCCCACCCAGAAACAGTTCAGCTCAGGGTTCTAGAAGGACACCATTATGAACCTAAGAATTGGTACACTGGGATTCAGAAGAAAAAAGGCTTCTTGGTGGCTTGCTTAGAATTGAAGACAACTGAGTAATGAAAAAGTTGTCTTGACGAAGGCACAGCAGGCTGGATTTGTTGAAATGAGAAGACCTGTAAACAAGCATCAAAACCAGACTTTCAGGCAACACCAAGGGGAAATGAGATAGAACAATCTGATACTCAACCACCTAAACTCCTTGAACTGACAACAAAAGAAGATCTAGAAAAAATTAAATCAGATAATTTCTCAGGTAACAACAGAGATTGTGCCTATAATGCAAGACATAATTAATAAATCTAGAGCAGACACAGATTAAACAACAGAGGAGCTCAGGAACATGATGGAATCACAACATAAGAAACAAGTGGAATCCATGAAACAGATGAAAACAGATTTCCAGGAGATTAAAAACTCCATTGAAAGTTTATCCAGCAGAATGAGCCAATGTGAGGAGAGAACTTCAGTTATAGAAGATGGGATTGCAATTAGTGACCAGGAGAAGAAAAATTTCTTAAAAGTAGTAAAAGTCCATGAGAAATCAGTACAGGAGCCGCTAGACAATGCAAAGAAGAATAACATAGGACTGATCAGAGTCAATGAAGAAACAGGAGAGTGTTCAGATGAAATTAAAATAATAATA
>NW_022936032.1:0-1170 GCF_012274545.1 Fukomys damarensis | reverse complement strand
AAAAAAAAAAAAAATTAAAAAGCAGGTAAATTTTTTCCTTTCAAAAGTCAATAAGAATTTTCAAACTGTTTTTAAGGACTGTGCTGAAGAGCCCAGGAACTCAAGTTTGTTGATTTAGTAATCTGCCTCTGAAGTTCCCCACACATACATGTGCTTGCAAAAATACGTGCTTGCAAAAATACGTCACATGACCAAAAAAAATACAGCGCATGTTACATAAACCTGATTATGATAACACTGTCTCAGAAGAGAAGATTGTGACATGTGCGAGGTGACAGTGAGGGGAATGGAGATGCAGAAAACACACTAGAGAAAAGGACTTTGGAGTTAGGCAGGTGGCAGATCTGAAATAGAATTTATTGTGTACCTAACAGCTGCTTAGTTTTAAAAAACTAAAAGCTGCTTTTGAAACAATGGGACTTCTATCTACAGCTGCTGAGGATTAAAAAAAATTCTTCCTAAAAGTGTCTACTGCCCAGAATTTCACCATTAGATACACAGTACCAGTTACATCTTGACAGCCTCTTAAAAATGCAAACATTCATGGAAAAGGGCCTGTTCGAAACGCACCTAAATGTGTAAGCAGATCATTAGTCATCTGTTCTCATTAAAGGCCTCAGGTTATTGATTAACGCTGGGAACCTAGAGGGCGGGGTAGCAGGTGGGATGTGCCAGAGCAAAGAGGGCACCTCTTTGCCAACAGCTAGCTCTGCATCTTTAAAAATCCAGACCAAAACACCTCCTCTTCCCCTTCCTCCTCCTCCTATTTCTCTTCCTCCTAGTCACTCATATTTATTCAGCAAACATTTAATAAGCACTTACTGTGTGCAAAGCAAGGTGGGAAGATATATTCCCTGTCCTGAGGAAACTTCGGATCCATTAGTGGTTGGATGACTTATTCTTATTGATCAAACCTGGTAATTTAACTGGTATTTTCAGTCTCGTTTGTGTGAGCATATGCACACATATGGACACACACTTGTTTGTTTGTGTGCTTCAGATTACACAGGGAGATTACTTACAATTCAGTCATTGCCATAATCACTCAGACAAGTCTTCTGATTGAGATGATCATTCCCACCCTTCCCGGAAAGCTCAGCTTGTTGGATGCTGACTGAAGCTTGCATACACACCTAAATGTAACTGTTGTTTTTTAGAATCAGCATACTG
>NW_022936031.1:0-213 GCF_012274545.1 Fukomys damarensis | reverse complement strand
CAAGCTGCTTCTGGGGTCCTCTCCCAAATATTAAATATTTTGAAGAGTAATATCAAAGAAGTATTAAACTCCTTAAAATCATATACCCCATTCATTTCCTGCACTACACATTTATGGAGCTCTAAGGAATATGAACAGATGTAATTAAAGCTTTGAATATAAAGTATTCCATAGTCTTGTCTTTGAAATTTGAAATACTACAGAGAGAGCATC
>NW_022936030.1:0-427 GCF_012274545.1 Fukomys damarensis | reverse complement strand
GGGACAAAGGTTTGTCACTGTTAAAAAAAATAGTCAGAATAATTCATGAAAAATGACAGGACCTAACAAGTTTGTTTTTTGTTTGGAAAGAAAATATGGTAGAAAGCATTGTTTGGAGCAAAATTTATATGTATGACTCATAAATATGGTCTGTTTTCTGCAGTAAAATGCTTATATTAACACAAGCAAATCAAAAGTTTGAAAATATTTTTAACATTGAGTTTGTTTCTATACATACAGCTAAAATCTATTTGAGCAGAGCTTCAGCTATTCTGATGCTAAAACTAAAGGCAGCAGCCACCACTTCCCCCCGCTGTGAAGGTATTATCTGTTGAATGGTGGGAAATTTAACATGACCTCTATGTGCAAGATATACCTAAATGATTCCTGCAATCCCAATTGCAGTCAAGGAGCAAGATGTTGATAA
>NW_022936029.1:0-394 GCF_012274545.1 Fukomys damarensis | reverse complement strand
CACCTTGGAGAGAATAAATTAGGGCTTTCAGAGAAAGAAATGTCCTCTTACATGTGTTACATCTTTTCATTCACCTGACTTCATTCCATTTCTTTCATTCACTTACTCAGCAGTAGTCTGTCAGTTGCAGAAAAATAGACTTTGAAAGAATAGAACATTGGTTTTTCTCTAAGGAAAACATTTTGTTTAACAATACCATTTCATTTTGATAAGGATTTGACTATGACTAGGACAAAGTCATACACTTGAACAAATTGATACTGATTCTTTTGCAGGAATTTAGCAATGCATTACATTATACATCCTTAAACAATGTAAAGTAATACTTCACAAACTGACAAGACTTAGGAAACTTTCAATATCTACAGTGTTTTAAAGTTTATATATATATTTT
>NW_022936028.1:0-221 GCF_012274545.1 Fukomys damarensis | reverse complement strand
TCTCTTTAGTGGTTGTGCCCTGCACAGAGTAATGTTCAGTTATTTTTGTAGAATTCAAATGTAGGTAGTAGAATAACTGAGTCAATCAACTTCTGATTATCTATATCCAAGTTTCTAATGAAAACTGAAGATTGAGAATTTTGTTCAACTGTTTTACATAAAGCATCAATTATCCGTAGTCTACTACTGATCAGGGGCTTATTTCCCCCTCTGTCTGAGAA
>NW_022936027.1:0-208 GCF_012274545.1 Fukomys damarensis | reverse complement strand
TACTGCCAGGTTTTAATTCACCACAGAACAAGATCCTTGGCATAGTGGGTTTCTACGTGCAGCTACTCTCTCTGGCTTCCCTAACTCCTAATTTATACTCCTAGCTGCCCCTGTCCTCGCCAACCTCATTCCCAGACTGCACCAGTTCCATCTCCTGTGAAGCACAGCTCTTTGCACTGCATTCTAAAATTCCCAGCTTATAACCCTA
>NW_022936026.1:0-230 GCF_012274545.1 Fukomys damarensis | reverse complement strand
CACTTTTAGCAGAGAAGCCCTTCAGGCCTAAGGGAGTGCCTAGCAGCTCTGAGGGCACAGAAGTCTCCAGAGCTCTGTATAATTGGGGATAGCTTCAGTCTGACGGTAGAACCCAAACGCACTTTGCAAGGGCTTCTCCGGTTAAAGTGCAGTTTTCCCTGGGAAAGAGCTTCTCTCACCGCTTAGACGTGTAAAGCGAAAGCGGTCAGTTTCATGAATGTGAAGTACTC
>NW_022936025.1:0-394 GCF_012274545.1 Fukomys damarensis | reverse complement strand
TCATCTCAGTAGATGCAGAAAAAGCATTTGACAAAATCTAACATGCATTCATGATAAAAACCCAACAGAAAATTGAAATAGATATCTCTAGCTCAATCTAATAAAAGCCAACTAGGAAAAACAGACAGCCAATATCATACTAAATGGTAAAAAATGGAAAAACTTCCTGCTAAAATCAGGAACAAGACAAGGCTGTCCACTATCACCACTCAATGACATCATACTGTATATAGAAGGCCCCAAGAATTCCACCAAAAGTCTTCTAGACTTAATAACCAAATTCAGTAAAGTAGCTAAGTACAAGGTTAACACTCAAAAATCAATGGTTTTTTAGAAACAGAAAACAGACTCACTGAGAGATAAATGGGGCAGTTAATTCCTAGCACAATAGCAT
>NW_022936024.1:0-247 GCF_012274545.1 Fukomys damarensis | reverse complement strand
TCAGCAATGAAACTGTCAGGTCCTGGGCTTTTCTTAGTTGGTAGTTTTTTTTTGTTTTGTTTTTTGTTTTACTGTCTCGATTTCATTGCCTGCTATTGGACTGTTCAGGGCTTTTATATCTTCTTGGCTCAGTTTTGAAAATTCATATGAATCTAGGAATCTGTCTTCTTTCTTCTAGATTCTCTCACTGTAGTACATGTTTTCATAGTATTTACTAATAATCTGGATTTTGGTGGTATTCATTGTG
>NW_022936023.1:0-200 GCF_012274545.1 Fukomys damarensis | reverse complement strand
TGTAATCTCAGTACATAAGAGGCTGAGGCAGGAGGATCCCAACTTGGAGCTTGATCTGGGCAACTCAGCAACTTAGTGAGACCTGTCTCGAAATAAAAAAATTAAGATCTGGGGGCTGGAGATTTAGCTCAGTGGTATGGCTGCCTGCCTTGCAAGCACACAGTCCTGAAAAAAAATTAAGGTCTGAGGTTGTAGCTTAG
>NW_022936022.1:0-207 GCF_012274545.1 Fukomys damarensis | reverse complement strand
GCCCGTTGTTGGCTGTCTCCAGGGCAGGAAGCACACAGTGGAAGGTGGTGGATGGGTCTGGTGGAGGAAAGCTGCTCAAGTCATGGCAGCCAGGAAGCCAAGAGAAAAGGGAGAAGCCAGGGAGAGAGATACACATTTCCAGGTCAGCCCACAATGACCTATATGTTCCAGCCAGACCCCACCTACTCACAGCACCTTCCACTCTTA
>NW_022936021.1:0-261 GCF_012274545.1 Fukomys damarensis | reverse complement strand
CAAAGCAGACCAAAACAAAGGAGTATTCTAAACCAAATGAAACCAGAACAAATGTATGGAATGGTTATTTAACCTTTGAATCTCTCTTACACCAATCTCTTTTCACACCAGAGTGACCTGCAATAGATCTGAATGGCCCCAAATAGTAAAGTTCCTTGCCTCACTCAATTGGCACTGCTGAATGACCGAAAGAGAGGCCCAATGAGTGGATACAGTAGATGCTTGAAGTACGTTTCAAAGGGGGAAACCAGATAGAGCCCA
>NW_022936020.1:0-1873 GCF_012274545.1 Fukomys damarensis | reverse complement strand
TTTTTTTTTTGTTTTATTTTGTTTTGCCTGTGGCTGCACCAAATACATATCCTCTGAGAGACAGTTGTTTTGGATGCAGTCAGTTTTAGATGTGGACGTATACGAGATGACTCTATTCTGAATTCTCTGGGGATATATCTGCCTTTACTGCAGCCATTTTCAACCAGGTCTGTGGAGAGCCCTCCCTGCCCATGACCAAAACACAGTTGCTATCACTGTGCACTCATGAGCCTGCCTTTTTCCTTTGCAAGCATCTACCTGTACCTTCAGTAAGTTCAGTCCATGAGTTGTTCCCTATTAGGTTGAGCACAAATCCTAATAAAGCCTCTTCCGGATGGCATAGTTTTGCCCCTTTGTTATTTCACTCTTGTTGGGAGGAGTTCTATAATTTGGGGGGAAATCTTTCCACAATTAAATTGGGATTAGGCCAAGTTTTCCTGCCTAAAAGCCAGCTATGGCATGTCAAGACATAACTGCATTTTTGCCTCCCATCACAGCTAAAACCTCAAAGGTCTCATGATGCTGTGACACTCTCCAGAGCAGGATTGCATCAGCTGAAGACAACTGGTTTCCTTGAGAACCCAGTAGTAAGAGAAAGCTTTCATCCAGGGAGGGACAAATTCCTAATCAACATAAATTCCTTGTCAGCCTAGGATCTTCATCTTCATAAGTTCCTCGCTGTCCTAGGATTACTGCCCCTTTCTGAGTCATCTGTTACTCCCAATGTACCAAATAAAGGTGTGGCAAGCTGGGATAGCTTTGTCTTTGCTGCCCAGAGCAAAACTGATCAGGCCCGAATCTCAGCTTCTTGTCTTTATTTTTTTTAAGCTGCGCATATCGCTTTATTTGTAACCCCATGTGTTAAGAAGGGACACTGTCAAAAGTAACAATCACTTTAAAAGCAACAACCAACAAACCTATTTAATTTGGTATTTAAAATAAATAATTAAAAATCAAACAGAAGTAGTCTCTAAAGTAACTAAGATAATTCATGACAAATACCATTAATGCAAGCTCTACTTACTGGGACTATTTTCCAATGTGGGTAACCGAAAATGTATATATAGAGATAAAATAAAGGTATAAATTAGCAAAGTATTAAATAAGATTTCAGGGAGACCCTAAAATTATTTTTAAGAAGTTTAGAATTTGCTACATGCAAAAACAGATGAACTACAAAGCTCTTTTAAGATCTTTCATGCAGGTCCTTATTAGAAACAATGTATTTGCCTACACTAGCAAAATTCATGGCAATAAATTATTTTTGAAGTTTATTTTATTTCCCAAATAGTTCACTAGTTTGAAAGAGTCATTCCAGAGATTCATCTAAATTTCTATTAAAACCTAAGCCTTTAATGAAAAAACATGTTTCTGAAAACAAGGCAAATTTTATACAATCTGCTTATGAATAGAAAACAAATCTTTGCTTTTCAGTTTAAGTGGCAAAAAGGAACACTAAATAACTAAAGCAATTAAAAGGCTCTGAATACGCAATGGGAAATTCCAAACCCCATCAAGGTCAGTAGAACACCTAAGGCACCTCAGGTTCAGATGATGCAATCATCTTCGCTTAGAGTTCTGAGTCTGTGTACGTGATCCTTACCACCTGGAGAAGATGGTGTCCAACCATGATTACTGTGAACAAGAAAGAAGACACTAAGAACTGATAAATGGGAGAGAAACTGGAGATCATCTCTTCTACCTTCCATGTTCTAAAATGAAGAAACTGAGGCCCAGTCAAGAAGCAGGTGACACCAGCTTGTGTTTCCAGATTTCTAATCCATCTCTTAGGGCTGGACGAATTCTCGATTTTAATTTCATTGCCTAGTAAACCAAGTGTGAAGGGTTTCAAAGATGTAAATTAAAAAAAAAA
>NW_022936019.1:0-555 GCF_012274545.1 Fukomys damarensis | reverse complement strand
TGGCTTCTTCCCAATATTTATTCTCCTGTTTTGCCAAAGTGATAGGATCCCCAGGTTTTTGCAAGGTAGATAGATACATGCCCTGGGTAAACAATACCTTTCCCGGCCTACTTTATAATGTGAGGTAGCCAATGTGACTAAATTTGGGCAAACAGGATAGAGGCAGAAATAACGTGTGAAACTAAAGATATCTTAAGGGGAAGGCGCATGTCCTTCTTGCCAACTAATGTTGTCTGGAAATAGGAAAAATGGAGGGGAAGGAGGCCTGAGCCAGTGAAAGGACCTACAGCCAATCGCTTGTTAAAGTCACTGTTGATGGTGCTCAGGACATGCTGTGCCCCAAAAATGGCACCGTGACACACTAAGCATTTGAAGCTGCAGGAGTCCGAGAGATCATGGATGCAGAGAAGTCTTTCTGACTCCCTACCTCCTGATCCCTGAAGGCCATACCACCACGGAAGGATTTTCTGACCAAGGGAGGATTTTCAGAGCCCCCCCAGGTGAGAGGTGCCTTCCATCAGACCTAGCAGTCATTTCCTGAGGAAGGTTCTAGTA
>NW_022936018.1:0-270 GCF_012274545.1 Fukomys damarensis | reverse complement strand
AAAAAAAAAGACCCTCTATTTGCCTTCTCAATGGGATTTCACATTTCTTCATCAAGTATTAGTAAACATTACATAAACATTCGTTGATAGAATGGGGCAAAGGGTCATCATATCAAAATACATTTATTCACATTTTAGTCTCTGAAGAACATTTTGTCCTGAGGCAAATCTTCAATATAATACAATAGTTTAGGAACGAAACAACTATGACAGTATGCACTTGGCAACTGATCGTGGATCTCAATATTGTATTCTCCCAGACTCCAAAAA
>NW_022936017.1:0-224 GCF_012274545.1 Fukomys damarensis | reverse complement strand
GTGCTGTGCATTTGTGAACCAATATAGTAACTTCCACACTACTAGAAAAAAGATTGATTTGAATAATGTTCTACTTTGCTTTTGTTTGAACCGGGTATATGCACGAATCTGGAATCCCCCCAAATCCTGGGTTTGTATTTTGAACCTCAATTGATCGGTGCCATGTTTGGAAGAAAATTTCCTGGACATTGTCATACACATCCTAAGAAAGAGCTTCTTTGAGA
>NW_022936016.1:0-382 GCF_012274545.1 Fukomys damarensis | reverse complement strand
CCAATGTCCCCTCTGGTGGCATTTGGGACAGGGCTTAGTTGGCACTCTGGGATTGGGACAGTCTTTTGCCCAGTGGCCTTCCTGATTACACCTGTAACAGGGGCATGGTGGTTGGGAGCCCTTTTGTAGGGGTTTTCTTCCCTGTGGTGCAGGTGGACTCATCAAATTAAGAGCTTGTGCTAATAACTGATATTTCTTTGTAGCTTTGAGGTCATCCCAGCCATAGTAGTCCTTGAATGCTGTGGCCAGAACCTCTGCCTGAGGGATCAAGGGCCTCAAGCTTTTTTAGTTTAAGTCTAATGTCGGGGTAGCTCTGAAGAAAGAAATGCATCATAATTAATCTCTGGCCATCCACAGATTCAGGGTCTAGTTTGGTATGTTG
>NW_022936015.1:0-213 GCF_012274545.1 Fukomys damarensis | reverse complement strand
AACTGCATCTTTTATAGAATTTGATAATAGACTGAGACATTGTTCCACATCTTAAGCAAAGTAAACCTGATTAAGCAGATCATCTGGCCAAGATAGGACAGTAGTGCCTCGTAAATGGTATGCTTGTAGAAAAGGTTGTAGAAGGCTAATATAAGGACAACCTGAGCAGAGTGGTAGAAGGGATCGCAGGTGGGAGGAGCACACGGAGGGCCA
>NW_022936014.1:0-437 GCF_012274545.1 Fukomys damarensis | reverse complement strand
GCTTTGGTTTCACTCCTGCTTCCAGGGGCAGAAGAAGCATCAACTCTGGCACACCACAAATGTCAGTGAATAAATAAATCACAGCAAGGCGCCTCCCTCTGAGAGTCACTATTTATTAAGGGAGCTGGAGCACAGCATCCGCTCTCTGAGGTCAGGGCTGCCTGGGCTGTTCTCATACCTGGTGGCTGCCTCCCTGCCTCCTCCACAGCCCTCCCACACTCCACAGGACGCCGTTTCATCTAAGCGGGGCTTGCTGAGGCCGACTCCTGGGGGCTCCTGGGTGACTTTGGGGCCTACGCCCGGCCCCTCACGCTTCTTCTCTGCTACTCCTCCCTGCTCTGCTTCCCAGATGCGCCTTTGCCCCACCATCCCCTCTGCTGCTTCTGCCGTGGAGCCCGCAAGCAATGGGCTAAATCTCCTGAACCATGAGTCAAATT
>NW_022936013.1:0-784 GCF_012274545.1 Fukomys damarensis | reverse complement strand
CGGGGATTTAGCTCAGTGGTTCGGTGGCCTGCCTCGCAAGTGCAAGGACCCAAGTTCGATCCCTGGTGCCAAAAAAAAGAAACCCAAAGCAAATTCTTTCATTTTTCTATTGATTTGGCAAAAGGTGTATCGCAGCCCTTCTCTGCCTTTGCTCAGACACCTGGGAGTTGACAACAGCCATTTAGATGTGAGGCACAAACAGGTCCCTTTTCACCTGAAAATGCTCAGAGCCCATTCAAGTTATGCCTAGGTCGCTCGTACTTGGGCGAAGCAGTTAAGACACCGGGGCAATTATAGCACTTAGTTTAGGCTTTCTCTCCAAAAACCTTAGGTTTCCTCCTGGAGAGATGGAACTTCCTGAGTGTGGATGTGTGGTGGGGAAGTACAGTGTTGTGAGATTTATCCCATCCTTTCTGCTTTGCCAGTCCTCCTGGCCGCCCATAAAGCCTAGAGACATCACCCACCTTGCTGGCACCACCCAGCTGAGTGAGTGTTTCATCTTCAGACCTGTCCTTTCTTCTCCCACTGAAATTAAAGCAAAACAAAACAGCACTAGATTTTATAATTCGTTCAACAAACATTTTAAAGTATCCATATGAATAACACATTGGGCTAGATGCTGTGCAGAGTGTAATGAGAGATGATTGCTGTCTTCAAGACAGGGAGAAGCATGTGTGAAGATCAAGGCAAAGATCAGGACAATACACCCATAAGCCAAGAAACATCAAGGATGCTAGCAGAGCATCACAAGCTGGGGAGGGGCACACTGCAAATTCTTCCTCGG
>NW_022936012.1:0-203 GCF_012274545.1 Fukomys damarensis | reverse complement strand
CAAGCCAAATGCCCAGGGCCTCTGTGTACATCGGGCATTGGAGACGCAAAGATACTAGGCTCTCGAGGAGTAAAGAGCAGAGACCAGTTCCAGATGATGTTTCTCTAATTGAACTAAAGTCTGCCAAGAGGAAGGGCCATACCAACACTGTGAGCCTGGGGCCATCTGGGGGTGGGGGTCCTTTTCTAATTGTCACAAACATG
>NW_022936011.1:0-240 GCF_012274545.1 Fukomys damarensis | reverse complement strand
TAATCATTGATAATTTATTTTTGTTGTTTTAAAATGAGATGATAGCTCATGCTTTTGATTTGCATTTCTCTGATGAGTAATGAAATTTGGCATATTTTCAGGCATGTTTTGGCTGTTTCTACATCATATTTGGTGAAGTATTGTTTTAGTTCTTTAGCACATTTTTAAAATGGATTGTTTGTTACTTCGGTGTTCAGATTTCTGAGTTCCTTATGTATTCTGTTTGTCATTTGTTTATCC
>NW_022936010.1:0-296 GCF_012274545.1 Fukomys damarensis | reverse complement strand
GTGTTTCTGCTGCCAAAAAGAATACTCTGGATGTTCTTTGTTATACCAGGCACCAGATTTCCCTAAGTGAATGGTCCCTGTACTTCACCTGCCAAGTGCCAGGTTACACGAAACACGTGATCCTATTTACTTAAGCACAGGCATTCCCACGGGGGTATGGAAGGCCATTACCACCACTTGATTCCACCAGTGGGAAAGACAGAGCATCTGAGAGGTGAAATAACTGTGCTCTAGTCACAATGTTCACTGTCAAGGGTAGCTGGAGTCCACACACGAGCATGGGACCCCTTCTCAAG
>NW_022936009.1:0-285 GCF_012274545.1 Fukomys damarensis | reverse complement strand
TTCAACTACTAGAGCTTCAGGAGTGAGTAAGTAAATGCCTAATGCTTAATGCTGCAGTGGTCATGTGTATGTTGAAAGGTGGGTGGTGATATGGGGCAGCAGGACCATGAGCTGTGGAACCAAAGGCTGTTCACAGGGTCGAGAATTAGAAGTCAACCTCTGTAGCAGTGGGGCTGTTGAGACTGCAGAGAGGGCTTGGAAAAGACCATAAAAGCACACCAAGTCCCTGGTGCCGGAGTAGACTAGTAAGAACAACCAACCCAGAAGCAGACCCGGTTCACAGGG
>NW_022936008.1:0-216 GCF_012274545.1 Fukomys damarensis | reverse complement strand
TCGTGAAGGCAGAAGGAAAAGAGAGAAGGGACTGAAACAAGAACAGAAGAAACTAGGAGAAACAGCAAAACCAGAAAATGTATTCATACTCCTGTAAGTATAAAATAAAGAAAAGCAAAAAAAAGAATAGGTCGACCGGAAAAAGAAAGGAGAGAAATGCATAAGAAGAAAAATGAAGGCTGAGAAAAAGAAAAAAAAGAAAAAATAGTCCACTTT
>NW_022936007.1:0-538 GCF_012274545.1 Fukomys damarensis | reverse complement strand
CTAAGAAAGTGTAATAAATTATTGAAGGAATTTCTGTTGAAACATAATAACAGTCCCACAGTTTTATGAGACTGAAGGAGATTTTTAGATGGCAGGTCAATAGTCTGGCATTTAGCTGAGCAAAAGAAATTTTGTCTCATTTTTAAGAGCAACGTTTTGCTCCTCATTAGACTAATGTGGCATTTTTCTGATTTCTACCTCAACATTAGAATTAGGATTATTATCTCATTAATTTTTGCCGTCTCAGCAAGAAAGTCAATATTAACAACTTTGGTAATGAGGCACCTGCATGAAAAAAATCTTAGTAATTTGTTCACTGCTTCAAGTGAAGGAGAGAAGCAAGGCTTTTCCATTCCAGTAATGTGTTCCTACTATTAATATAATCACTTTACAAGCATTATAAATTCATAATACTGTTCTTGGAAACCCTAGCATAGATATATTTGCTTTGTAGGTCATCAATAAGGAATAGGAAACCAATAGAAAATTTACCTTCTTCACACTAGAGTTCCTAAATCATTGTCCTTTTTCCATTGCA
>NW_022936006.1:0-219 GCF_012274545.1 Fukomys damarensis | reverse complement strand
ATGTGCCTCAGCTCCCTGCCTTCTTTGGGATGGGCTCTGTCCTGTCTTGATCCCCTGACCACTCAAGCGAAAGGCTCTTGACAGACACAACCACGTAATTATCCAGACATGCCCTGACAGCTCTGAATCCTCGGAGAATACAGCTGAGGCTCGAGCTGCACCTATTATTTACTCTCCACAATTCCTCCAGGCTATCCTGGAAATCAACACTGTGGAGTA
>NW_022936005.1:0-336 GCF_012274545.1 Fukomys damarensis | reverse complement strand
AACCACAGAATGTGAGTTACTTTTAAAAGGAAATTTCAACACTTGCAGAGACCCAGCTTCTCCGACCAAGCACTCTCATTTCTTTATTTCTTACCTATTGCTTTGTTTTAAAAAAATGGCTCAAACATAGATTTTTAAAACTTTGCCTCAGGGATCCCGGGCTTTGGGGCCAAGCAGGGTGACTGATAGTCCGAGCAGATCAAAAGCATCCATCCATTTAGAGCCCTTGAAATCCATCTCTTGGCTACAACACTGTTGATGTCACAGCCCATGCAGCTCAGGAAACAAATGTGTCACTGAGCAATATTAGTGAGCTGTGAAGTTTTTCTCCTGAAT
>NW_022936004.1:0-203 GCF_012274545.1 Fukomys damarensis | reverse complement strand
TTGCAGCACATTTCTCTGTGGAGTATTTCACATTGATGAAACTGACCGCTTTCGCTTTAAACGTCTAAGCGGCAAGAGAAGCTGTGTCCCGGGGAAATCAGCACTTTAAACGGCAGAAGCCTTAGGCAAAGTGCGTTTCCGTTCTAACTTCAAACTGAAACTATCCCCAAGTATACAGAGTTCTGGAGGCTTGTGTGCACTCA
>NW_022936003.1:0-240 GCF_012274545.1 Fukomys damarensis | reverse complement strand
CTGCAGCAGGAAAGGCAGAAAAGAGAAACTGTAGTGAAGAAGCTTCCGGAGTTCTCTGTCCTGTGCTTCTTCTTCTGAGCCCTAGCCCTCTCATCGAGGCTGTGATTTTCCACGAGAGGGCGCCACCCAGCTGGACAGGAGATCCTGGGAAGATGGAAATAGCAGTTAGAGTGCCAAGCAACCAGAGTATCCAAAAGGCTTACTCAGAATTGGAGGCAGGAGAAGTAAATGAAAAGCTGA
>NW_022936002.1:0-249 GCF_012274545.1 Fukomys damarensis | reverse complement strand
CCCTTTAAGCAGATTCAGTCACTGCCTTTATGTTTCAGATTTAATCGTTTGCTTATTCCTATTGCACTCAGTAAGCTAAATATTCTGAACTCTCTGCTGCTCCCTGAAACTGACAGCATAAGGAACCTCTTCTCCAATACTTTCCCATCGATCTGCACATCTCAAGCTCTAAGCCTGGCATGGTGAATATGGACTACAATCGCAGCACTGGCTGAGGCAAGGGGACCGCCATGAGTTCGAGGCCTGCCT
>NW_022936001.1:0-1068 GCF_012274545.1 Fukomys damarensis | reverse complement strand
CTTAAAATGCCGTATGATTCAATTTTCAGAACAACCTGTGTAGTTAATAAGGAAACATTGTAAAGTGTCCCTTCTATTTTTAAACAGAAAATTAAGTCTGTAAGGAATAAGACTTTGTATGGCAAATTAACAAGAAATAAACACAAAGTTCTTATCTGTGGTCTCATCTATTGTAGAAGTGAATACTCCGGGTATGGTAGAATTTGTACAATGTTTAGAGTTTGTTCACACAGACTTTTCTATACAGTATTCATGCCAAATGGAAACAACAATGTTTCACACAGGAAAGAAAAGTAGTTTACCATCCTCTATGTATGGAGCAATGAAAAGCTAAGTTTGGTATGCAGAATATTTGGAATTCATATTCACATGTTTAAACAATAGGATTTATGTGCCCTCGGGATTTAGCTCAGTGGTTCCACCTTCTGCCTCGCAAGTGCAAGGTCCAGAGTTCAGTCCCTGATACCAAAATAAATAAATAAAAATAAAAATACAACAAACAATAGGATTTATGTAGAAGAATACTATAACTCTAAGTAAATAGGACATCAAATAAGTTACATTTTGACACATAGTATCCCAGTACACACCTACGTATTTCATAAATAAAATAAAATCAATATGAAATTTTAAAAACAGTACAAACAAAAAGAAATGTGAATGGCAATAAATTTTATATAACCAGGCTGAAGAAGGAAACAGAAAAGCCAAACTAAACATAGGAACAAATGGATAAATCAAATTGTCACGTGTGATTTCTGAATATCATATTTTAAATGTTGTATGTTATCAGTCCAAGGTGAAAATAGACCTACAAAAATATCTTGAACTTTTTCTTTAACATGGTGGTTTGTAGTAGGGTGAATCTAGCAGTTGTGCAGGAGTTTTACGTATCTTGTTAGCTTGAGTAAATGAGTGAGTATATACTGATGTTTGGAGACAGTGTTCTCATGTGGAATCCAGATGTATGTAAATATAGACTGGGGAAAGGCAGCCAAGACCCCAGAAGGTGATTGAAGATGAAGGCATCAGGGTATGTTGGATATACCTGCATACACACATTTGTGC
>NW_022936000.1:0-558 GCF_012274545.1 Fukomys damarensis | reverse complement strand
CAGGGATGATGAACCTGTTAGGGACGAGTACCCAAACTATAACCCAAAACCCAGGTATTTATCACAGAGCGCCAACACAGCAATTAAACCTGAATAGTGAGGTTTTAGTTTAGAGAAAAACAGCTCATACTTTAAAAGAAAAGCACTTGACAAAGCTCGGTGATACAGCCAGCTGTGGCTCCTGTGCCATAGCTTTGCCACCACTACGCTGTTCACTGTCATCCACAGTAGTCTGCTCCCTGTTGGACAGCTGTGATTAGTTTAATTTTCTTACTTCACAGAGGCCAAATACTTTCTGTAAACTACACTTAACCTTTAATTTGTTTTATAATGGAAGTATTACTAGAGGTGGGGATATAGGTCAGTTGTAGTGTGTGGGGCATGCTTAGCATCAGTAAGGTCTTGGGTTCAAAAACCTAGGTGTCCTTCCTCAATTAAAAAAAAACTATAAAGTAATTCTGGAAATATTTCAACTTTGGTTTTTTTTCTCTTAGTTTCTGTTATAACATGAAAACAAATGTTTGACTTTTATTAAAGTCTTGGTTTCTTTCTAATGTA
>NW_022935999.1:0-256 GCF_012274545.1 Fukomys damarensis | reverse complement strand
GGACAAATCCATTTCTCTTTGCAGTTCTATGAGTTTTGTTTCCTGTAGTTTGACCTGTTTTTAAGACATTAAATATTAAAGATTGTTATGTCATTCTAAAGAATTGACATTGTTATTATTGCTATTATCATTTTTATTATTTGCAAACTTAATTCTTCATAACTTTCCTTGCATGAGGTCTGTTCAATACTTCATTCATTTAGTTCCCTCTGCTTTCTTTTATCACTGTTAGCACAGTATTTCTTTGCTTTATTTT
>NW_022935998.1:0-219 GCF_012274545.1 Fukomys damarensis | reverse complement strand
GCACAGCCTGTCTGTGATCCACACTGGTGGCGGAAACATCCACCCACAAAGAAGCCCGAGGTGGAAGTGTGCTGGAGAAGGACGACCACTCAGCTGCGGGCCAGGGAACAGGTCTGCAGAGAAACCTGAGACCTAGCCGGAAAGGGGCAAAGCGGACTCTCAGGGGCCACGCATGCCAGGGACAGCCCTCCCCTGATGCAAATGCAGGCTCTGCTCGGA
>NW_022935997.1:0-297 GCF_012274545.1 Fukomys damarensis | reverse complement strand
CTCAGGATTTAGAATACTCTATTAAAGCTGCCCATTAATTAATTTAATGAATTAATTAGTTTTTACAAGATACATTTTTCCAATTTACATGTATACCTATTTATATACTAATATATTTGCATTAGTACATGACTCCATCTATAAGATAATCCATAAAGATATTAAATGAACATAAAAAACTATCATCACAGATACTCTCTCTCCTACACCCAAGAGAAAAGAGATAAAACCTTACACCATTTCTTGTACTAGTTTTTCTGTTGGCTAATAATATGATTCTACATGTTGTAATTTCTA
>NW_022935996.1:0-306 GCF_012274545.1 Fukomys damarensis | reverse complement strand
CTCACGGTACCCTCTGACACTCTGCCAGCATCTGTGGACAATGAATTGATATCTGGGCCTTCCGACTTTGCCTCACTGACTCTGATCCTACTTCTTCCAATATATATCCTCAATATCAAATTCCTCACTCAAAATTCTAGACCTGCCCATCTCATGTGGGCGTTGAGGGAACACGACACATTGAACAGAACAATGGCCTTGGCTCAATGAGTGAAATAAACAGAAGTAGCATAGACTGCCTCTCTTGCCCTGCCAAATGTCCCTGAATGGGATGTACTCCTAAGGGAAATAAATAAATCACACATG
>NW_022935995.1:0-223 GCF_012274545.1 Fukomys damarensis | reverse complement strand
CTGAGAGAGACACAGAGGGAGAGGATTTAGTGCATCTGGAGCTCAGCAAACCTGCAAGGATGGGAACACAGAAGAGGCAGAGCTCAGGGCAGCAGGAACCCAGGCTGTGGGCTAGAGAGGCAAATCAGGTTCTTTCCTTTTAAAAAAACTTTAATTGATAAATAATATTGGTGGGATATAAAGTGATGTTTTGACCTACATGTATATTATAGGGAGATTCAAT
>NW_022935994.1:0-229 GCF_012274545.1 Fukomys damarensis | reverse complement strand
AAATATGCAGTGATCTTCATCTGCCCAATATGATGTTATTTGGAGTTTAGGGGACCCCCCAAAGATAACAGTTTTAGTGGTCAGCAAAAGCAGCCTGAGAGCATGTTTTCCTCATTTCTGTTCTCATTCTATCCTTTCTTCACCTCACTAAAAATGCCAGAAGACATCAGTGCCCCTCTCTGATGGAATTTCTTCACTATTTCTTACAGATGAAGATTTTCATTGTGGT
>NW_022935993.1:0-564 GCF_012274545.1 Fukomys damarensis | reverse complement strand
GCTTTCTTCATTACCAGTGCATGCAGTGCTCTAAACACATATTCCACCCTGTCAAAACTTACAGAGCTATAAAGTTCTATACATATGGTATGTTAAGCTAAAGAACAATGTATCTCAAAATATCACAGAATTCAAAGGATAATTTAACCATTCATGATTCTGTTAGGATGATTCATTAGAGATGAATATGACCATCATCTTCATCATGATCATCATCATCCTCATCCTCATCCTCATCATTGTAGTTCCTGAATTAATCCCAGAATATTTCACATGCTAGACATGTTCTTTACCACTATGCTACATCCCCAGCCCAATGACAGACCCTTTCATCAAGAAACAAAATATTTGCAACATCGAGTCATAATATTTATAAATATCTGGAAAAGATGTAAACAAAAATTAAAGCGTTGTCTAATGAGCACACATATACACAGGCATCAGATAATTATTCATAAGTGAGAAGCAGGCAGGGACCAGAGTTGCACAGATGTAAGCAGGTATTAGCCAGGACTCCACCTGGAATCCATCAGCTAGGACTCACTCAGAGTCTCAGCCAAAGTC
>NW_022935992.1:0-287 GCF_012274545.1 Fukomys damarensis | reverse complement strand
TTTTCTGAAGTGTGCCATTCTATTCTTGGTAGGAAATCAGGAAGTTTTTACTTTTTCAGACCACTGGATCAATTTCATTATCCAACTACAGAATACCCTACAGGGCTATGGTTAGAATACATTAGGTCTTAATCTAGAAGCTAGAAAACATTGTTTTTCTTCTTCAGCAAGCATTACCAGGGAGGGGATGGA
Organism: Fukomys damarensis; assembly: GCF_012274545.1. NCBI lineage: Eukaryota > Metazoa > Chordata > Mammalia > Rodentia > Bathyergidae > Fukomys > Fukomys damarensis. The sequence continues at coordinate 95 of NW_022935992.1, read as the reverse complement.
ACAGACTGACTTAATAGAAAGCACTGTCGGCAATGTTCTCTGAAAAACAAGGTGAATGTCTAAATATCTTGTTCATCTGAATATAGCCCCTTTTA
>NW_022935991.1:0-1749 GCF_012274545.1 Fukomys damarensis | reverse complement strand
TTTAAAGGAGATTTTCTTATTTTCCTCTTATTTTAAATAAAGGTTGCACTTACCTGTTTATTGTTGGTCCCAGCCAATTCTTTGGGCAAGACAGAAAGATCCTGGGACTAGCCATCGGCAATAGCTTTTGGTGAGCCAGCCAGGAATTAACAGAACAAGAACTGGAGAACTCATGGGGCATGGAGTATATGTGAGTCCTTAGGCTGGGCTCCTGCTGCAAAGCCAAGCTAAGCAAGGGCCACAGTCCTTGTCCCACACCGGGCTGCAGAGCATGCCTGGGTTGGAACAGCCAGGGGCTGATGACAGTGCACTCCAGGGGGAAGATGTCCAAGGGTGTGAGGATCTAGGAATCTCTATGTGTCAACAGGGGGAAAGTCACTCACAGACCACACAGTAAAAAGCAAAAGTGGCCTCTTTAAGGCCTGACTTTACCTAGGGAGCTGCAGTACTGAGAGTTTGGGGAAAAGGCAGGGGAGCCATGTGGGGGGTGGTGAGTGAAAGGCCAGGTGCCAAATGCAAGACATGCTGTTTTGGTTGAGCAGTGCTGGTCAGGATAGGCTCAGTGCCTGCACTGCCTGGTTGCTTTGCTGCCTCACTATTGGGCTCACAGGGGCACAGCAGACAAACTTAGATGGTTTGGCAGATTCAGAGCAATTGGGGTAAATTTGACTCTGGGCATCTGATGCTTTCAGTGACTGGCTGTCATGCTGCTCACCCTGCTGTTGTGATGCTCTGGAGCCAAGAGCAAAGAGCATGAGCTGCACTGATCACAGCCTCCTTTTGGGCAGCATATTTGATACCTCCTAGAGTTTTTCCTGTCACCACTGCAACTGCCCCAGCTATGAGCAGTCTGCTGCTGGCTGTACTGTGACCAAAGGCTGTGAGCCACCAGGATAGAATGGCCAGAGAGGATCAAGAAACAGAGGGCACAAGAGTCTGGCCCTGGCAGAGTGCAGCATGTAGCTGTGGGGCTGATGTGAGGATGTCGACATTGGCCCAACCATCTGAGAAGCCTCAGCCACTTCCCAATAGGCAGCACTGCACACCATTTACCCTAGTGGTGAGTTGAGTCAGAAATGTGAAACTTTCAGCTCAGCCCTTGTCCCTCGGGACTTCCCCCTGCTGGGGGATGACCTAGGGGACAAAAGGAGCTGGAGTCTACTTTTCACTTGGCCATGTCTTGGAAGAATGCTATTTCCACCATCATCTCATGAGGGGAAGCAGGCTGGGGGAGTGAATGAGTTTTGTGACTGCCCACTGCCCCTGCAGCAGAGTTCACAGTGTCCACCAGAGTAGGATGCAGAGTGGGCCTTGGCAGGGCCTTGGCAGCATAGGCTATCAGCCCAGAGCGCCTGCCGGCTCTGGTGCTGCAGTGGCTTTGACCAGCAATAAGCGGTCTGGGGACAGGGCCTTACAAGTTGGTACAGGCTGGTAGAAAGTTGCCCAGCAATGAATCAAGCAGAGATACTGTTGGGTGCTACCACTGCTGGCTAAGGAAGCAGTGGCCTTCCCAATAGGCAGCACTGCACACCATTTACCCTAGTGGTGAGTTGAGTCAGAAATGTGAAACTTTCAGCTCAGCCCTTGTCCCTCGGGACTTCCCCCTGCTGGGGGATGACCTAGGGAACAAAAGGAGCTGGAGTCTACTTTTCACTTGGCCATGTCTTGGAAGAATGCTATTTCCACCATCATCTCATGAGGGGAAGCAGGCTGGGGGAGTGAATGAGTTTTGTGACTGCCCACTGCCCC
>NW_022935990.1:0-233 GCF_012274545.1 Fukomys damarensis | reverse complement strand
TCAAACTGGCCGCTACAGTGATTAAATCTGTCTTAATAGGACGCAAATTGGTGAAAGGCAGAGCATCCACTCACGCACTTGTTGATTTCTGGCATGTGGTCATGAATGTGGTTGATGCTCTACACCCAGTCCCACCAGCACTGAGGGAGAAAAGTTCTCAATGTCCTCAAAGCCTCCTCTCACTTGTTTCTTTATGCATTAGCCAGGAGACTGTCCTGAATGGATGGGCATGA
>NW_022935989.1:0-247 GCF_012274545.1 Fukomys damarensis | reverse complement strand
ATATGTTGGAAAACCTGTACGGTCAAACAACATGAATACACTTTGTTTACCAGAAAAGTAGCAGTAATAATTGTTATAATTATATGAAATCTTATGTCTTGTAAAATAGCTTGGTATCAAAAAGATTTTTTTTAAAAATAACTCCTTGTTTTTTATACAGAAAATAATATATTTTGAGGATAAGCATCATAAACATGTCACATAACATATTTAGAACTCAGCCCTTTGATGATAACCAATGTAAACG
>NW_022935988.1:0-266 GCF_012274545.1 Fukomys damarensis | reverse complement strand
AGAGATTGAAACACTGTTGTGATGCACTTTTAGCAGAGAAGCCCTTCAGGCCTAAGGGAGTGCTTAGCAGCTGTGAGTGCACATAAGCCTCCAGAACTCCGTATACTTGGGGATAGGTTCAGTTTGAACTTAGAACACAAACTCACTTTGCCGAAGGATTCTGCCTTTTAAAGTGCTGATTTCCCCGGGAAAGAGCTTCTCTAGGCGCTTAGCCGTTTAAAGCGAAAGCGGTCCGTTTCATGAATGTGAAGTACTCCACAGAGAAA
>NW_022935987.1:0-208 GCF_012274545.1 Fukomys damarensis | reverse complement strand
ACCCAAGAGCATCTCCTAGCGAGCGGGGCGGACATAATCACGTGTTTACGCAAGTGCGTGTCTCCCTACCGACGCGTACCTGCATGCCCGTGGGTCTGATTGGCTGCGTCGGACCGTGCTGCGTAGTGCGTGTGGCGTACGTACGTACGTGGATGGACGCTAACGCGTATGCGTGCGTGGTTGCGTATCGCTCCTAAGAGGGGCCGCG
>NW_022935986.1:0-212 GCF_012274545.1 Fukomys damarensis | reverse complement strand
TGTATGTATGATAATTTACAAGGACCTTATAAATACGTGAATGTGACAATGGCAAAAATGGAGCATGGAGAGAATGGAGAACAAAAAAGAATTGAGATGAGTTATGCACATGCACCAACTCGTTACAATGAATGTAATCATTATGTTCCGGAGACTTTTACTTATGGAAACTTAAAAAACATTTTCTATCCCTCTATACCTTGCTCATTTCC
>NW_022935985.1:0-770 GCF_012274545.1 Fukomys damarensis | reverse complement strand
TGACCATCAGAAGGAAGCACTTTGAATTGATTCAGGACACTGAGGCAGCCACAGCAGTACAACTAAAGACCTTCATGGAAAAGAACTAGAACTGCTTCAGAAAGTGGCGAGGATGATGTGATGTGTGTTTAAGGGAGAGTATTTTAAGGGAGAGTAATGGTAATGTGTCTTTTACTGTAATACAGTTTTAGAAAAATTAAACATCCCCTGCCTTTCTGACGACATCATGTGACATCACGTGTGAGAGTGTGCGCGTGTGTGTGCAGCTGCGTGTTCTCCCGCAGTCCGAGACGCGGGGCTTGGCTTCTCTGGTGCTGATGGGTATGGAAGATAAGGAAGCAGAGCTGTGAGACTTTCAGGCCCAATACACTGAAGACTGAAGCCCTTCCCTGGCTCCAGATTCACCTCAAGGAGACTGACATTGGGCACCAGTAGGAGCCCTTTCCAGAGCCTGTTGGGCCTAGACTCCACCCACAGGGATCCTCAGAGCACGCAGGATGCCAGTCTCTCTGGGGGTCTCTGAGGCAGAAAGGGGAGGCTGGCAGGCAGGAGTGGACCAGGGGGAGCTTCCCTGTCTGAGGACAGATTCTGCTTCTGCGCATGAGTGGATTAGAGGTCCACATTCCTGTTACCGACAGAACAGGGCCAGTGTGCTGCTGTTGTCAGTGATGACGTTAAAATTTTGAACAAAAGTTCTTTCAGCTTTGACCTGTGAGGACAGACACTGGCCAGGCTAGCACCAGGTCTTTACCTTGCTGGATGCTGAGGGT
>NW_022935984.1:0-4204 GCF_012274545.1 Fukomys damarensis | reverse complement strand
TGAACTCGGGTCCTTGTGCTTGCAAGGCAGGCCACCAAACTGCTGAGCTAAATCCCTGGCCCACTATGGCATCATTTGAAGACATTGATTTCCCAGCAGAATCAGGTTAAGTTATGCTTAGAATGTTATACTATTCTATTTTGTGTAATATATTATTCAGTGTGTAATGGGGGTGCATGTTACCCTGAATATTGCTATTATATTAAGTTGTAGAGGAACCAGTTTTAATGGAGCTGCAATGGATGATGTTGTAAAAGACAAAGAGGGGAAAACACATTCATATATAATATATCATACATATGTAAAAAGAGACAATGTTCTGACATAGAAAAAATGATAATAATGAACTGGTGTGTATGATCAAATTTTCATACCCTAATTCTACAAAATCAAATTGCATCAATAAAACAGAACAAAGCCACCACTATATTTCTTATCCTTGGGGATTAATCATACAGTAATGAAACACAGACATTACTTTCATTCTCAATAAAGAAGTGAAGCAATAAACAGGAAAATATTAAATTTATTATTTAAATACTAGGGAACTATTAGGAATGTAAAATGCTACGGAATAATGTGTGCAGACTACCTTGGGGAAGACCTCAGGAGAGCCTCTGCATGGATGTATTATTTGAGATGCGAGCCAAACGATTAGAGTTGGCTATTTGTTGAAGCTATGTAAAGTATGTGTATCTCAGGATGAGTACAGTTGTCTCTGCACTGCATGAATGAAATAACAAAATCAATGTGGCTGCAGTGTCACGAGTTACTGAAGTTGGATGAAACAGTATTATGTTAGTCATAGGAAGCCACGTAGTATTATAGCTTCAGTGGAAAGGGGAGAAAAACTCTACAAAATAAGTATGTTGACTGCTGTGCAAAGAATCAATTAACATGGAGAGGTAGGCTTAGGGAGACCCATGTAGCTGAGTTGTGGTTCCACAGATTTAATTGTAATTTTAGGAAGATATGATGGCACTTGTTCAGTGATGAAAGCAGTAGGGTGAGAATCACATTGGAAGAAGGCTCTAGAAATGGACCAAGATCACATAATCAAGTGGGCTTGATGGGGGACTTTGGTCTTACTGCAGAGCAAATGGGCAGAAATGGAAGTACATGATCTCATTTATATACTTCATGTCCCATGGCAATTGTAATCACATCAGTTATTACACATTTGCACTTAATAAAGGACCATGGATGCTTGCACATGATTCTGTTTTTAAATTATTGCATCCATATATTCATCTTAAAGTACGACTTGAAAAAGGACATATTATACTTTGCAAATAAATAAATTTTGTGTGTAATAAATAAGTAATTGATTCTACCTTGTTTATATTCATTATATCCTTTGAATGTTGTGACATAGCTACAATGTGTGTGAAAGAGAAGATACGACACCGTAAAAATGATAATGTACTTTAAAAAATAATACATACAGAAATAGAGCACCCAATTTCTTGGGAAAAAATTATCTTGCCACCAAATGTACTAAAAATAAGTCTAGGAGAAAGACAATTAAGACTAATATGTGTGTGTATGCGCAGTGAATAACTATTCATTCCAGCCGTGCCTGGTGGCGCAGGCCTGTAGTCCCAGCACTTGGGAGGCTGAGGTAGGAGGACCTCTGTGAGTTAGAGACCAGCCTGGGCTCCATAGTGAGTTTCAGGTCACTCTCGACTACAAAGTGAAACCCGGTCTCAAAATAAATAAATAAATAAACTATTCATTCCATAGCAATCTTTTATTTTCCTCACTGAGTTTATTGGTACATTTTAGGTATATAGTTCAGTTGCATTGTTGAGATCTTGTACCTTTACACGATATATCTTGGTTATTTTTTTCCCTATAACCCTACCCTTCCATCGCCCCCTCCACCTCTCCCTATTTGAAGACTTTGTTTCCATTTTTTCCTTTTCTCATATTTTTTCTTTTCCCTTTCTTCCTTTCCCTTACCCTTCCCAATCCCCTTATTCTTTTAGCCGTTTTCTTCTATGTCACACTTTCAGTTCTACCATTTGAACGTAATTTACACTTTTAGTTTTTCATACCAGAGAAACTATTCGGTATTTACACATATGGGTGTCCTATTGATTTCACGTAAGGCCTCAATATGTATCCATTTAGCTATAAACGTCCCTAGTTTCTCATTCTTTATGTCTGAGAAGTTCTCTATTTTGTAGAAAAACCACATCTTGTTTATCCATTCATCAACTGATGATCGATGCGGCTGTTTCCAAGATTAGCTATTACAATTTATGCTGCTATGAACATGGGTGCGCATATATCGCTGTGGTGTGATTCTCTAATTCTTTGGGGAAGATACTCAGCAAGAGAATAGTTGGATCAAATGGGACCTCTAATCCTAGTTGTTTAAGGTATCTCCATAATGATTTCCACAGTGGTTGCACCAGTCCACAGCAATCATTTTAATGATTGAGAATATTCCAAGATAGATTCTAATACAGAGAAATCATACTAGGGTAGCATTTTTATCTAAAATCTCTAGAAATTTGCATTGCTTTCATCTTTTGCATTTTATTTACCTTTCATTTAATACATAAAATTACATTATGTATTTCAATTAGAGAACATTTTTTTAAATTAATGAAATTAGCACTTAGAGGTCTAACAAACATCTAACAAAGATCACTTAACGCAGTCTTCATCATTTTAGGTAAATATATTCAGCTACCATTTCCAGTCAACTCCATTCACGTCGTATGAATCCCTTCTTTGCTGTGTCTATTTGCAATTTACTGTAGCAATTTTTAATTTAATACATTTCTGCCATATTTTACTAAACTCCTTTCTTCCCTCTGTGACTATCTGACTCGCCAAAATGTATAATTCCATAAAATAATGCTTTTATCTTTATTAGCTGAAATTTAAATTAACAGAAAAGTACAATTTTAACACAGTTACACTTTTTTCATCTTATTAACTTTATTCATATCCTCTCACATTTTTAGATAATCCTCATGAGCTCTGTTCTATATGGGAATAATTATTTTTGACTCAATTTTTAATACATTGCAAAAGAAACTTTTCAAAAGAAGCTATAGGGAGTAAATTGAAAGCTAGAAGAGCTGCAAGTTTATAACTAGAAAAGCTGTGAAAAAATTATGTCGAAGATAACTCAGTCACAAAAAATTGTGCAAGGGTTTATGGGATACATTTGTTAAATATTTGATATCAAAATCTTATTAAGACAGGTTCATTATATTACTTATTCAAATTGAGTTTTCTCAAATTGTTACAATATCTGGATGGGTGGGTATGACTTTCCCTAAAATGAGAGATACATAAAATGAGGTGTAAGAGAGCTATGTGTTCATTACATTTCATACAATGAATAATGAGAAACACAATTTGAATCTTTCTAGGGGAATTAAAAAAAATACCTTCTCTTTTTAATTTCATGCCTCGACTGATGAAAGTACTGGGAAAAAAGGCAGGAGTGAAATTTTAAATATGTTTTCTTTCTACTAAGCTATGAGGAACTGCATGCGAGAGAGTAGTATATAAGGATATTATGTCATCAGGTTTTCACTTCCGAGCATAGCATTGCTCTGACACCTGTGGGAAGGGGAAAGTGATCTGACCTGCTAAAGGAGGCGGAGAGATATATCACAGTTAGACATATGGACATCTGCTCCGATGAAAGCGCCAAGCTCGAAACTAGGAAAAATGAAAGTATAAAGAGGGAGAGAAAGAGAAAACGAGGAGGGCAGGGAAATGGGGAAAGAGGAACAGGGAGACAGAGCAAGAGAAAGTGCAGCAAGAAGTTTCTGGAATGAGTGTACTGTGATGGCGGAAAGAGGAAGAAGGTCAGGGCTGCGGCGTCACAGAAATTGAGAGGAGCGTTCACAAGGCCGTAGATGGAATCTTTAAAGAAATGATAAACCTTTTGATCTGGCAATTTTCTGGCCATTATTTTAAGACCTATGGAAGAAGATAGTAATGTGGGAATGAAAGCCGTACTACAATATCCCAAAGATGTGACGGTAGACTAATAAGGAAGCGGGAATTATTCTACAGTTAAAGGAACACGTGAACATTTGTCAATTCTTTTAGGTACTGTATGCTAAGCACGTTGCATTTTCTGTGCCACAAAACCACCACCACTTTCTTGTGGTTTTCTGCATTACAAGTAATGCAAACTGGCTTTGTAGAATTTAAGGGAAGTCTTTTTTTT
>NW_022935983.1:0-215 GCF_012274545.1 Fukomys damarensis | reverse complement strand
CATACCAACTGACACCAGGTAATCCACAACTTCAGTGCCAGTCTGCTTGATTCCTACAAAAGACGTAAAGGATAATTCCAGGGGTTTTCAGGCCAACTTGCCCATGGGTCTCGCAACCAACTGGGCTCTGAAAATCAATGGCATTACCAGAGTGCCTACTAAGTGTGTGACAACATTTCCTTACCATATGAGCTGCCCACTAGGGCTTCATAATA
>NW_022935982.1:0-382 GCF_012274545.1 Fukomys damarensis | reverse complement strand
CTTAGATGTGTATCATAGTATAGAATAGCCATTGTTAAATGTATTCATCTTTAAAAAAAAAAATATATATAGACAAAAACAAAAAAACAAGAAACATATTTAAGTTATTACCTTTTGCTATGGTACCATCTAAGGAAAGTGTATGGGCCTGTAAATATACCTGTAACCATAAGTAGGAGGAGCCGAAGAGAAGGGATAATACCTGGATCAAAAGGTTATTGTCATAAACAACATGAATTTCTTTATATAGAAACTATTATATTTTGAAGATAACGATCATAAACATGTTATAATAACATATTTAATAATGCATATCTTACTATAATGCTATAAAAATTATCTGGGCTCCCATTAGTGAATAAAGATCAGAATAAATTTTCTG
>NW_022935981.1:0-732 GCF_012274545.1 Fukomys damarensis | reverse complement strand
GATATGATATGGGAGTGTCTGAAGCTAAGGCAACCTGAAATTCCACAAAACACAATATTATTACTGAAATTCAGACTATTTAGAGAAAAGTAAGACTGTTGTACATCTGCACAAAGACTTTTACTCTATAAACTTACATATTTATTATCACCTGGATATCTAGTATACATATCAAAATTATAATGTAAAACCTAACATGCTCCTGATTTCAAATATGCTGTTTGCACAACATTTTAATGAATGAACTTTCCATTCTCTGCCCATATGTGCTTCGAAAATGATGATTCCCTTATCTACCTCTTGATCACATATAATTTGTCACAATCCTGTTAGCCTCAATATATAATTTTAAATTGAAGCCATTCTCAACTTCTCTAGACCGCATACTATTCTGATATTGCTCCTAGGTTTACTTAACAAGGTCAACACCTGAGAAGTTTTTATGTTATCCGCAATTTACTAAATAAATAAATCTATGCTGCTGAGCAGATTGGGTTTCTATTTTCCAGTTGGCTTAAATCCAGTAATTACTGGCAGTCCCATACTAAAGCTCTGAAATGTGCTTATATTGCAAAGCCTTGTCGTATAGATCAGGGTACAGTTTACCAGTGGGTTATTTCTTTGCTTATTTTTTACCCCATACTTTTTATATTTCATTCCATACCTTACAGGTTATAAAATCTGCATTTACTTTAAAAATATTTTGCTTTTGTTTTAATATGTGTTTTTTTT
>NW_022935980.1:0-349 GCF_012274545.1 Fukomys damarensis | reverse complement strand
CTTAGCCGTTTAAAATGAAAGTTGTCAGTTTCATGAATATGAAGTACTCCACAGAGAATGGTGCTGCAACGCTGTGAGTTTACCAGTGATGTCCACCTCTTAAGGGCAGGACAACTGTATTCCTTTTTGTTTGTAGGTCTCTGCCTGGCAGAGATTAAAGCACTGTTGTGAGGCACTATTAGCAGAGAAGCCCTACAGGCCTAACAGAGTGCCTAGCAGCTCTGAGTTCACACAAGCCTCCAGAACTCTGTATGCTTGGGGATAGGTTCAGTTTGACATTAGAATGCAAACACACTTTGCAGAGGGCTTCTGCCGTTTAAAGTGCAGTTTTCCATGGGAAACAGCTTCT
>NW_022935979.1:0-459 GCF_012274545.1 Fukomys damarensis | reverse complement strand
AATTCTGGGAAGAATAGTCATGTTCACATTTACGCCAAAAAATGTCCCTAGTCATATTCATCACCTGATGTGGAGTTCGCAAACAAAAATGTAGCAAAGTTTTGCCAAGCACTTCTGTTTGAAAACCAAATCGGTAGCCCAGTGGACAGAGGTCCCACTGTATGTGAAAGTAGAGATGGGAGTGACTGTATAAGACATCTGTTTTAACGGCTAGGTGGCGATTAGACTGATTAAATTTCCTGCCACATTTATTCAATTTTACGCCTTGTATTTATGAAAGTAAAATTTGGTGCATCCTAATGTTGTACTTGTTGGAAAAATACTCTATACATCATATGCACATGAATACTAGGCTTTTACCATGGCCATGGGAGAGGCTGGTCTGTATTCCTTACTCCATAAATGTTTCGAAACAAATTTAAGGTACAATAAGTCTATTTTAATCAGTATTTGTGGCTT
>NW_022935978.1:0-218 GCF_012274545.1 Fukomys damarensis | reverse complement strand
ATAAAGTAACAGCCTGCTGAACAACCATTAGATCACAGAGGAAATTAAAGAAGAAATTAATTTTTACAATTAAATGATAATGCCAACACAATACACAAGAATCTATGGGACACAATGAAAGCAGTTCTATGAGGGAAATTCATTGCTGTAAATGCCCATACTAGGAAAACAGAGTGAGCTCAAATAAATAACCTAATGCTGAACCTCAAGCTTCTAGA
>NW_022935977.1:0-280 GCF_012274545.1 Fukomys damarensis | reverse complement strand
GGGTAAATTTGCATCTTTTTCCTTGCTCCTTTTGCAAACATGATGGGTCAGTTGTTGTGGTTGTTTTGGGGAGATCCCAGGTGTTCTGGATCAGAGTGGAAGATTGGGAAGGGATGCTGTTTCTCTCAACTTGTCTCATGAAAAATGGCAGCTAATCTTGTACAGAGCCATACATTGCTTTCAGGGGCCCCGAATTTTAGTTTTGGCTCTGCAATAGACCAGATGCATGGGAGGTTGGGTAAGTCATAAACTCTCTGGGTCCCGATTTCTTTATCTGTAC
>NW_022935976.1:0-325 GCF_012274545.1 Fukomys damarensis | reverse complement strand
ACTAGACAGTTGTATGAACTTTCCAAACTCCAACCTCTACCATTTTCTCTCTGTTGCAATCAGCAATATGAAGATAAAGAAGAAATGAAGAAAAATCTATTTATCATAGCCCAAATTCACTGTGTGTGAATGTGTACATACACCTGCATTCATGGATGTGGAATGTAATCTAGGTTTTCGGAGCTGTCCATGGGCTTCCTGTTTCTCAGTCCTGAATATTTCAAAGGTTAATTAATTTTTAATTAGAAAATATTTAGAGTGCCTTGTAAAATTAAAATTTCCAATGCAGTTCATATTTATGCTAATACCTATTAGACAGGGAATT
>NW_022935975.1:0-345 GCF_012274545.1 Fukomys damarensis | reverse complement strand
TCCCCATCATCGAGCTCTCACCCTACTCGCTGGCCCGGCACTACGCACGGGCACGGCGGTGTGTTGCGCGGGTCCTTAGAAATACCCAGTGCATCCCAACTTCGTAAAAGTCGCTGTCCTCACCTTCCCTCGCACAGGCAAACTACCCGGTAGGCGATTTCCTTCTGGATCATGCTCACCAAACCTGAACCTAACCCTAAGCCACCACCTGATTCCTAAGCTCCCAGCTGGTGGTCCTTGCAATCCGGCACCCGGGCTGAGCCTGAGGCGCAATCTCATTCTACTACCACCTAGGGAACCCACACGCCAATAGCCAGGGAGAGAAACTGCCAGCCTATCACCCAC
>NW_022935974.1:0-227 GCF_012274545.1 Fukomys damarensis | reverse complement strand
AAATATTTGAGCAAAAATATGTCCTGTAAATACACATAAAAATAAATTTGCCAGTATTTAACTGAGTCAAAATGAAACTCAGAACTTTAGGATAAGATGATAAATAGAACAAAGAGGGTTTTGCATGGATACAAACTGTCATTTACCAAAATATATAATACTTCTTTTTTTACTCATTAAGTTACATAACATTGCATTACAGCAAATGTCATTACAAATAATTGAAT
>NW_022935973.1:0-311 GCF_012274545.1 Fukomys damarensis | reverse complement strand
AAACAATGTCAAATTTCCAATATGAACAGAAATGTCTACTACTATTTAAATGAAAGTATTTAACGCCTTCACAAAAGTACACTAAAACTTTTTACAAAGACTCAAACACACGTATGGTGGTATAGAGGTCTACAATGTAGCACTGCCCATTTCTATGATGGAAAAAGCCTCATCCTGGCCAGCCAAATCTACCAATTTGAGGTCTGTTGGCTTACACACTTCCTGAAAATTAAATAGATTCTCATGAACCAGTACCAGCCTATTTCAAAACACCACTGCATACACAGAGCACTTATTTGCAACAAATAGTT
>NW_022935972.1:473-1374 GCF_012274545.1 Fukomys damarensis | reverse complement strand
ACTAAGAATGAACTCATTGAATAGGAAATTAGAAAAAAATACCATTTGCAATTGCACCAAAAATACATATTTATCTTACAAAGGAAGTGAAAATCTTCTATAATTAAAAATACACCACTCTTGAAAAGGAAAATGAGGAGGACACCAGATAATGAAAAGATATCCCCTGTTACTGGGTCAGCAGAAAAGATATAACCAAAAGAGCTATATTTCCAACATTGATATGAAGATTTAATGCACTTTCAATCAAAACACCAATGAACTTTCTCACAAATGTAAAGTAAACAATCCTTAAAATGCTATATGGAACCAGATGAAACAAATAACAGCAAAAGCAATTCTGGGTAACAAAATCAAAGCAGGTTGCATCAAAATGCCTGACTTGAAGTTATTCTATAAAAATACTGGGATTTAAACAGCATGAGACTGACACACAAACAGGAGTGTGGATCAATGGAACCAAAGAAACAGAAACAACCCCAGGCATATTCAGCCATGTGACCTTTGACAAAGTGGTCAAAAACATGCACTGGAGGAAAGACAGCTTCTTAACACATGGTCCTTGGAAAAATTGAATATCCATATGTAGAAGCCTGGGTCTAGTCCCATATATTTCACCACATACTAAATTAAATCCAAATAAATCAAAGATCTAAATGTTAAAACAGAAATACTTAATCAGCTGGAAGATAAAATAGGCACAATTTCTGAAGACAGAATCTTAGGCCAGGATCTTCTGAACAGAACCCGAATGGCACAAAAAATAGTATCAAGAATCAGCAGACAGAATTGTATTAAATTTAAAATTTTTTATGCAGTGAAGGAAACAACCAACAAAGTAAAGAGGCAACCGACAGCTTGGGAAAAATTTTTGCCAGCTATTCTTTGGAAAGAAAACTAA
>NW_022935972.1:0-365 GCF_012274545.1 Fukomys damarensis | reverse complement strand
CCAATAAATACATGAAAAATGTTCAACATCACTGATCATAAGGGAAACACAAATCAACATTACCTTGAGATGTTATCTAATCAAGATAGAATAGCTATCATCAAAAATATAATAATAACAAATACTGTTAAGGATGTGAGGGGAAAGAAACTACTATATAGTTGGTGAGTGCGTAAAGTAGTACAACTACTATGGAAATCAGTGTGGAAATTCCTCAAAAAACTGAAAGTAGAAATTCCCCTAGACCCAGCTATTCCCTTCTAGACATCTTCCAAAAAAGTTAAAATAATCATATTACAGTGATATATGTGCATTCACATTTATAGCAGTACTATTTATAATAGTTACATCTTGGAAACAGCATA
>NW_022935971.1:0-239 GCF_012274545.1 Fukomys damarensis | reverse complement strand
GAGTCAGGACGTCATAAAACACCAGATGACTCAAAAAACTCGAAGGTTGTTAAGTTTGAGAAAGTTCAGAGCAGCACAAAATGTCTTAGCAAGATAAGAATAAATAAGCATAAACATAAACTATCATGGGTAATAGTGACCTTGGCAATTATAAAGGCTGGGAAACAAAGATAAGTAACTACAGTCTTAGGAAACAGAAACTTAGTCACTAAAACAGAAACTTAACTCTAAAATGGTTC
>NW_022935970.1:0-253 GCF_012274545.1 Fukomys damarensis | reverse complement strand
GGCATCAGACCTCTTGTGCAGATGCTCTAGGAACCCAGGCCGTTAAATGGCTCATGTTTTAATGCAAGGTGACTGCTTCCTAACTTAACAGTGTTCTTTCTACTAGTCTGCCTCTGCATCCTGGCCCTGCTAGGATCTCTCCTGGACCCCCCAGAGCTCCCCGCTGGCAGCTTCCTCCCTGTAAGCCTGTATTCTTGGAAAACTGTCAAGCCGAGCCCCAGGCTGCCCCATTTGACGTAACTCTCCCTAGTCG
>NW_022935969.1:0-536 GCF_012274545.1 Fukomys damarensis | reverse complement strand
GAGACAACATGTTATATCTTGTCTTTCTGCATTTGCATTTCACTTAATGTAATGATCTTCTGGTTTATCTATTTTGTTGAAAATGAAATTCCATTCTTATGACTGAATAGTATTCCATTGTGTATGGATAATGGTACAGATGCTCCTCAGAAAAACAAAAATAGATCTTCGATATGATGCAACTAATCCAATTCTGGATATGCATGCAGAGTTTATAAAATTATCATGAAAGAAACACTTGCACACCATGTTTATTACACCATTATTCTCAAAAGCAGTGGTACAGAATCAGCCCAGCTGCCCATTAATGTGAATGGATAAAGTGTAGTATATGTACTAATTGTGTACACCTTTGTTTCAGTAACAACCCTTTCAAAACCTCTTCCATTTTTTTATCCCTCTCAAATGTAGTGGATGGATCCCAACATATCCTAGTCTGACTGAAAACATCTTCTGTATCATTCTATTCTGAGCCCTAGACAGTCTCTGGTATACGCGACTCATTCAGCAAATACTTGGTTAATCAATCATTAAAC
>NW_022935968.1:0-204 GCF_012274545.1 Fukomys damarensis | reverse complement strand
ATTACCAGAGGCGTGGGGAGGTCGATACGCCTCTCAGGCCGGCATTGAGCACCAACGCAGTGACGGACACCAGGGAGGTGAGGGGACGAAGCAGGCAGCGCTGCTGGAGGAAAAACCTAGCCCTGGAGATCAGGGAGAAATCAAGCAGCAGAGAGAGCAGCCAAGGAAGACAGGAGGGTGAGCAGAGTGCCCAGAACCTCAAGG
>NW_022935967.1:0-1275 GCF_012274545.1 Fukomys damarensis | reverse complement strand
ATGCTGTGCCAGTGAGGCTGGCCCCCTGTGAGTCCTTGGATAGCCTGCCAGACACTGGCTTGCAGGAGCCTGCTCCATCTCCCTGGGGGTCATACTAACAAAGGAGGGCCTTTGTGGTTAGTTTGCTCCTTTTGCCTGGCCTACAGTCCCTGTTGTTGAGCATCTAGGCAGATGGATGTTTCTAAGTTCAAGGCTCCTAGACCTGAGTTTGGAGAACATGCTTTCACAAAGAGGTCATGCCAGTGCTGAGGAAGATCTCCCTCCCCACCATCTTCTGTCCTCTGATCGTCCCATGCATGAGTCTTTGCTCCCCAGTTACTGTGCAAACTCTGTCCAGGAGGGGCTCTGTTTTCCCACAGTATCTAGGAGGATACTCAGTACATTCTTCTTGGTTAGACAAATGACTGACAAGACTTCTCATTTTGCCCAAAAGCAAGTAAACTGGGAAATAAAGCAGTTTACCATTTCCTCAATGAGATTTCCTTAAAACATTTTTCCCCCAATCTGATTATATAGGCTAAAATATAGGTTGACTAGTTAGATGTTTACTCAAGTGCTTCATCTATTAATTTAGAAACACACATATGTTTAAAACCACATCATGCATAAAGTATTTTATTTTGGGATATATTTTGACTACTACATGCCAAGCACCATGCCATTCTGAGATTTAACAATGACTAAATAATAAAAAGTCTCTCTCTGAAAGGTTGGGAATTTCTATTTGGAGGGGCTAGAGGCAACTAGAGAGTCAAAAGAGATAACTAAGAAACTAAACAACTACATTAAAGCTGCTTTTACATAATTTATGAAAAATAGAGAACATAATCACTATCCAGGTAAATGAATGCTGTGCTAGAGCCCTTTGAAACCACACTTTGGTTTGCCACTGTTCTCTGTCCTAATGGGGAAGAAAACATGCGGCGACTACGTACACAACCACATGGGGCTGGGAGACTTTGGGAGCATGGAGTTAGTGCTAAGGGTCTGGAGGTTTCTGCGTGTTGGTTGGACCCTGCTTCCTACCTCAAGACCTGGGCAGAAGATGCTCATGTTTAGAAATGGTCTGGCAAAGACGAAGTCAGGCACAATGGGTGGTGGGGAAGGTACAGACACAACTCCTGTATCACGTTCCCTCCTCTAGACAGTCTTCTGGGAGTGGCTGGGAAGTTAACACATGCAGTAGGAATTTCCAATTCTTTATGCACTGATTCTTGTCCCACAAGAGGTATATCCATTAGGCAATTAACTGGAAGAAAGGTAGGGAGGTGTGTG
>NW_022935966.1:0-1148 GCF_012274545.1 Fukomys damarensis | reverse complement strand
TGGGACTTCCAACTTTGCCTCACTGACACTGATCCTACCTCTGCAAACATATATCCAAAATATGTATTTTCTCACTTAAAATTCCAGGCCTACATATCTCAAGTGGACATTGAGGTAACACGACACATTGAACAGAACAATGGCCTTGGCTCAATGTGTGGAATAAGCAGAAGTAGCATGGGCTGCCTGGCTTGCCCTGACAAATGTCCCTGAATGGGGTATACTCGTAAGGGAAATAAATAAATCACACATGTGCAAATACAGAATAGTTTCTCTGGTGTGAATAAACTATACTAGTACATAAAATCTAAATGAGAAAATTGAGAATGTGAAATAGGACGAAAAGCTCTTCAGGTGTACAGATAGTGGGAAGTGTAGTGCAGAGAACATGTTGGAGATCGAAAGAAAACAGGAGAAAATGCGAAAATGGAAATATAATGTTTGGAAATGGCGAGAGGAGAAGGTACTGAAGTGAGGGCAGGTACAAGGGGAAAAATAAGGATCAAGACCTGATATGTAAGGTTACAAGATCCCAACAATGAATGTGACTGTACTCTATAAACTACAAAGTACCAATATACCCAGTGAGGGGGGAAAAAAAAAATCCCTGAACTTCAGCATTCAGATGTGTGGCTCTTTCACTCGGGGCAAATGACCATATATGTGGGTTCCTACAATCAATTTTAGCAGAAGCATGACGACCTGAGGATGACAAGGCTTCCTATGGTTGAGTCCCTCGCCTGGGATATGCAGTACTCTTCTGGTTGGCCATAGCAACTGCAGAAGGGCCTTCTAAAAAGATGAAGTTTCAATAAAACTCAGTGACTCTCCCTGGTCATCCCTACCACTTCGTGACACAGAAGGATCCAACTGCTAGCACAGTCCGATTTTTCATCAGTTCAACAAGGACCCAACCCTTGCAACAAGTTTTTGAAAGTGTGTACGAAGATTTCACTACATGTCCCAGCCGAGGGAAGCACACCGGGGGCAACTGTGCGAATATCAAACACAATTAGATTCCAGACTGAGTCCAACACTTTCTTTTCTTAAATGCCATTTTCCACAGCGCTTTCCAAAGTGTTGACGCATGATGAGGTACATGATTTCGAATTTGGCTAAGAACAAATTACATTTCAACAGTGCTATCA
>NW_022935965.1:0-291 GCF_012274545.1 Fukomys damarensis | reverse complement strand
CTTATTAACTTTTTAAGTCTCATCGCCTCATCTAGAAAATAAGATAAGAGAAATAAATATTTTATTAAATATTACATCTTATATTGAGAAATTATAAATATACCTCTGATCAAATAAAAAGTATCAGGGCCGGGGATTTAGCTCAGTGGTTCTGCCACCTACCTTGCAAACTCAAGGACCTGAGTTTGATTCCGGGTACCAAAAAAAGAGAACAAAAAACAAAAAAACAAAACACCAAAATAAAGAGTATCAATCTGTTTGTTTGCTTAACAATCATGTGTTATAAATTGG
>NW_022935964.1:0-281 GCF_012274545.1 Fukomys damarensis | reverse complement strand
CATGCTGGTTTCCGTGGTGGCTGCACCCTTTTCCATGCCCACCCAGTGTTCCAGTTTTGCCAACGTGTGTTTCCTGTTTTGTTTATAGCCATCCTAGCAGGGAGAAGTGACATCTCTGTGATGCTGATTTACATTTCCCTAAGGACTAATGTTGGGCATCTTTTCCTTTCTTTCTTTTGGTGAGAGAGGGAGAGGGAGGGAGAGGGAGGGAGGGAGGGAGGAAGGGAAGGGAAGGAGAGACTGGGTAGTTGAATCCAGGGCCTTTGCACTGATCTACATTC
>NW_022935963.1:0-2637 GCF_012274545.1 Fukomys damarensis | reverse complement strand
AAGGCTCAAAGAGTGCATCCTGATGGCTTTAAATCCAGAGGGAGAGAGAGTCTCACATATACACAGACTTTATTTGTGCCTCAGGACTTTGCCGTCAGAAAGCTGTCACTAGAAGTGACTCTTACCACTTGTATCTCCAGAATTGTTACCCCAAATAAACTTTTTTTCTTTATAAAGGTAACCCTTCTCTGGTATTGTATTATAGTAATGTAAAATGGACTAATACACTACCCTCTTTCTCATAGTCTATCTAGATCTCTTCCAGTATTTGCTACTGAGTGGCATCAATAGTCCCCATGTGCTGCTAGAATGTTGCCAAGTTTTCCACTAAGTGTCTCTTAGATTATCTGCCCATTTCTCTGCCTTTCCTCTTTCCCATCTATCCTTCTCTGCCTAAACCACTGAGTTGAGTTTTCAATTGTTTTCTCTCTATATCCACCGTGGCTCTTCTAATTCCATCTCGACAACATAGTCAGATTAAGTTTTTAAAAGAAAAACTGGTTCATACCCATCTCTGGCTTCAGACTTTTCTGGGCAGCTGTGGCTTCTAGGGGAAAGCCTAGGTCCTTCCTATGCCTGTGGGTCCTGCATAGTGTGACACCTTGTGTTAGTCCCTGTTCCTGTTGCTGGGACACAATACTTGACACCCACAATTTATAGGAAGAGAGCTTTGTTTATCTCATAGTTTTAGAGGATTCAGTCCATGGTTGGTTGTTCCAAGGCAGGAACATCATGGCAGAAGGGCATGGAGGCATTTCTGGGAAGCAGAGCAGGGGAACAGTGCCAGAGCAGAGGGGCCAGGCACCAGACACAAACCCAAGGGTAAGACTCCATGGCCAACCAGACACACCTAATCTGTTAGGTGCTCCTTAACCCAAAGAAGTTGGCTAATCAAGATTAATCATCAACCTCCTGTCTCTCTGAAGCATTCTCTCACCTCCACTCCAGACCCCTGAAGCCTCCCTCCATGCTTGCAGTGGATCTCACAATTTTAGTCCCAGAATGGACCCTAGAGAGTCACCACAGAAGCTCCCTTCTGTTCAAGAAATCAAGCACACAATAGTAGCTTGTGTTATCTGGATTCTCGCCTTGCTCCCTCTGCTATACAACTGTCCATCCCCTTGAGATCAATACACTCTATCACCGTTTCTACTTAACACACTAGATTCCCAGATCTCAGTGAGGTTGAATATCTGCTCAAAGTCACGTGCTTGCTCAAACCTGGGTAGTTTTGGTCCCTGTTCACGGTGAACCTTAAGCCCAGTGCTGCCATGACCTGGGCTCACAGGTATGTAATATGCTTCCTCTCTGACAAGGGCACTATGTCCTCCAGCATCTTGTTCCATCCAGTCTGTGTTTAGATTTAGCCTGAATCTTTCTCTGAGTAACTTCTGTCTGATTCCTGTGGACCTTCTCTTCTGGCAAATAAAGCATTTGGGTGCCTGTGTTTGTGCAATACTCAGCTTGTCAAGGCCTTCAGGCTTGGAGTTTGATGACTAAGGTGCTAGCAGGCAGGAGGGCAGTGTCTGGCCACAAATGGTAGAATTGGGAAGTTCGGTGGAGACAGAGATGGGGTTGTGTGTGAGAAGGGAGCCTTGCCCAGGCTGCAAGTGGCCAGGATGGCCAGAGACCAAGTCTGACCTACTAGACTGACCTATCGGGAATTAATTTAAGAGAGAAAAATCTAGTATGCTAAAGTCTACAAGGTTCTGTTAAGAATGCACAGAGCTTTAGGGTGGAAGTGAAGATAAATCCATACCATGAGATAAGAATCATGAAGTGATTTAGATCCCAAAGCTCTAGTTTCCTAAGGTCTTAAAGACTCCCAGGAAAGCCTGGTACTGCATTTGTGCACCTGGGGTTACACTTTCTGAATGCAGCATGAACTTGGCCAAGACCTGCTGTGCCCTTCATCTCTGGGAAGCCTCCCCAGAGGCTGAATTCCAGGCAAAGCCACCAGGCTCTGCCCGTGAGAGCTGCTGCTCAACATCCTCCCCTGTGGCGCCTGCCCTGTGGCTTACACGGAGAAATGTGCAAGAGTGCTCAGTTTGCAACTCTCACATCATCTGGGCCTCATGCCTTTCAGACTTCTGCTCCACTGGTGGGTGTGGAATGAGCAGCATCTGCCCAATGCGCAAATGCACTTCTCCACGCAAGGCAAAAGTAACCCAGGGTCCCAAAGAACAACATGTGTCATGAACAAAACAGTCCCCCTCCATGAGAAAGCATAGGCAAGGAAAAGGGGAAGCTCCATGTTTGGAGCTTGGAGGAGCTTGGAGGAAAGATGCTGGCATTGCCGTGCCCATGAGCTTGTGAGCGGGTGCAGTGACGCCATGGTGCACATGGTCATCTCCTGGGCACTTGCAGGGCCAGGCAGGACCTCCTGCCTCCCACCCCAGATTCCCAGTCTGGCAGCTGCTGCCTCTCTTTGCCTATGCTCTCTTCACTTTCTGTGTGGAGGTTCCAGCTTGGGCCCATTAAATTGAAACATACCCTTCCTCCTCTTTGCACAAATGCAGTGTCCTTTGAAAGTCCCAGGGAAAAGCCTGCCACCTTTGGTTTTTTTAAAATGAACATTATTGAGGTGAGGCAAAGAGAGTGTAACTTCTGAGTGCATAACCTCATGAGCATTCACAC
>NW_022935962.1:0-561 GCF_012274545.1 Fukomys damarensis | reverse complement strand
CTTGAAGGTAATTAAGTCAAAATTATACAGTTTGGGAGTAGGAAGAAAGAAATTTTATAAAAAATATTCTAATATACCTTAGGACACCATTACATGTTTCAGTGATGAAATAATGAGAGTGTCAGAAAGGTTCAATCCCTGGTACCAAAACAGGGGGAGGTGGATAGTATCAGAAAGGAAGGAAAGAAAAAAGAAGAAAGAACATTTAAATAAATAGTAGCCCAAAACTTACCAAATGTGATAAAAGATACAGATCTGCAAGTCCAAGAAACCCAAATTTCAAGGGGAATAAATACTAAGATCCTATTCTAAAACATATACATTCTCCCTAGACAATGAACCTTTAAAGCAACAAGAGAGAAGCAATTTATCATATATAAGGAATCCCCAGGAAGATTAATAGCCAATTTCTTATGAAAATTATTCTCTAGGGCCAGGGATTTAGCTCAGTGGCACCGAACCTGCCTTGCAAGAACAAGGTCCTGAGTTTGATTCCCTAACTGAAAGAAAAAAAAAATTCTGAGATAGTGTCATAACATATTCAAAGCACTGAAAAGAAAA
>NW_022935961.1:0-512 GCF_012274545.1 Fukomys damarensis | reverse complement strand
GTAAGTCCTGAGCTGACTGGGCAAGGAGGAAATGGAGCCTGGTTGGAAGAAGTGGGTTGTGGGAGCTTGAGCTTGGAGATTATGTCCAGTCCTTCAGATCTTCTCCTGTGCTCTGCTTTCTGGCCACCATGAAGGGAGCAGTTTTTCTCCACCGTGCCCTTCTACCATGATGTTTCTGCCTTGAGGGCAGCCAACCATGAACCAAAATCTGTCAAAAGTGAACTAAAATTAACCTCACTTCCTTTAAGTGGCAAGTGTCAGGTATTATCTCCTAGCAACCGGAAAGCTGACCAATAGAGATGGAAATTGCAGAATGTAGAGCAGAAACAAATGGCCAGGCTGCATAGCAGAGGTGACTCATGCATAGTAGCAACACCCTGATGGGATAATGGGGATGATAGGAATCTTTAAGAGCCATTATGTATGTGACCTTTCCTAATAGATCCTGACACACAGTGGACCCTCACAAAAAAATCACAGTTGAAGAGCTTGGTGTTTACCTCAGTGGTTCT
>NW_022935960.1:0-328 GCF_012274545.1 Fukomys damarensis | reverse complement strand
CACACACTAGCTGCTTCAGTATCATGTTACTTCTCACTGAATCTGGCTATGGGTCCTCAGCAAGAAAATAATAAATAATAAATCTCTTTCAAACCATATCACCCGAACTTTCTTTTAATTATAGCCTTATGTTTGATCTTAATTTTTTAATAATGGCACTCATGAAAAGCTAGAAAACTAAAAGTCAATGACTTCATTATAAAATATTTTTTAGTGTTCATACCTAAATAATAAGAAGATTCCCAGGCCAGGGATCAGCTCAGTGATTACATCACCTGCCTTGTAAGCACAAGAGCCTGAGTTCGATCCCCGGTACCAAAAAAAAAAA
>NW_022935959.1:0-638 GCF_012274545.1 Fukomys damarensis | reverse complement strand
AGTGCACATGCAGCTTCTCTGTGAGGACGTGTGTGGTAGAGGAGGACATGCTGGGTTGTTCTTATCTTAGGGTGCACACGTAACCAAGGTACTGATAAATTGAAATCATACATGATTATAGTTCATTTTCATGTTCTTAGGAACGTATTTTGTGCTGTTTCTGCCAGTTTAAGTTAGAAAGGTCTGTAGCTCATTTGGATTAGAGAGAGCCAGGAGCTGCTATTCTCAAGATGTTTAGATGATCATTCATGTCTGGCATAGATAAATGGCCTATTTTATTCAACAGCTAGTTGAATAGTTGCAGCAGAGTGAATTAATCTATGGAGAAAGTTACAGGTTTCATCTACTATAAGCTGCTAATTTTGAATAGAAGAAGGAAAAATATGTTCTAGAGGGATTGCTTCCTTAATCCCTGCTGAGTATGGCCCTCCTAGGGTACTGGGCAAGAGCAAGGCCTGGCCCTTTTATTGGCCAGGATTCCAATTTACTCAGTTCCGTCCCTTTTAAATAATTGTGGTACATGAAATTTCAGTATAAATATTGTTTTAATCCACCTTCTCTATCTACTTGTTATTCATTTGAGGACTCCAATGCCTATGGCAGTGACTTGTAAAATTTTTTAAATTTTTTATTTGTTT
>NW_022935958.1:0-6638 GCF_012274545.1 Fukomys damarensis | reverse complement strand
CTACATGAGCTCAGGAACGTGACTAAATTTGGCTAGATCTCAGTTATCCCATAAGGAAAGGGGGATTGTACCTAATAATACTTACCCTAAAGAGTTAAATATGTAAATTCATTGCTGAAGCACTTAAGAGCAGCTATTACTATCACCAGCAAATTTGTATGGAAAAATTTAATCCCCCAACCATATTGCCATAATATTGCGTGGTCTGTATTGCCGTGGAAAGCTTTCGCTTCCATCTCTCTAACAGTTTTTGGTATATACATTATACTTACTTGTCTTCTGGTATTAAGCCATAATTTGCATGATTGAACCAGCTGTTCATCTTCTTTTCCATCAACCAAGTCAAAATTGGAGTTGGGAGAAAATTTCTGAATGCAGTTTGAAATCGTGTTATAAGCACCATGTCCCATGGGTACCCTGAGTCAAAGACTCGCCTGAAAACCCATGCACCTCCTCTGGTGCTGAGAAGCACCTGGAAGTCATGAAAGAGATTTGAGAGCAGGAATTGAAAGGCACCCTCAAACACACCCTTGATAAGATAGTCTATCTTCTTTTAACTACTATATAAAAGTTATTGTTTTGGAATAACAGTGTGGTGTGCATATATGAAGTATTAAAATGTCTTAGGACATATTAATGAGCATTTATTTGGCAGCCTGGAGTTACTGTGGCAAGCCCTCTGATGCCTAAAGTCTCAAGGGAAAAGATAATGAACAGTTGAATAGAAACTCTCTATTGTAATATTAGGCAGTAAGAACAGGATGGAGCAGAAATTTGGAGTTTTCTACAAATGTTATTTCAGCACAAACCACTGGTTTAGTTGGCATTAACATTCAGTAATACGGTTAGATGGGGTGCTTGCTTTTTCTTTCCTTTTTTTAATTTAAACGGATGGCTCCTTGAGATTAGTAGCTGAGTGGGTTCCCAAAACACAGTAGTAGTTTTGGTATCAATACAATAAAGAATTTCCTATATAACTGTTTGAAAACCAAAAAAAATAATTAACCAATAGCCACCTTGCTGATACTACACAGTACAGCTAATATATTGATTTTTTTTCCTCCACCAGACCATGGAAGTCCACAGCTACAGTGTTAGTGTTTTTGTTTAACCGTATGACATCACAAAATGATTTACACCACTCTGGAATGCCACAAGAGCTTCAGGCTCCTCAGAGTTTCTGACCTGAGCTATGTGTGTTGATCTGGCCTCTGTGTCTCAGTGTAGCAGCAGATAGGATTTTCTTTTCGATATGAATTATGTTGGAAGTCAAGGACACTTTGTTTGCTGATAAAGAAATAATATGTTTGACAGAGCAACATGTTTTCTTCCTCCTCCTCCTTGTCTTTTTCCAGTAGTGGTGATTTAGCCCATCGACTCACACTGACCTATATAGTCCATTCCCTTTTCATTTTATAGTTTATTTCTCAAAAGTGTCTCAGTAAACTGCCCAAGCTGGCCTTAAACTTGTGATCTTCCTGCTTTAGCCACTTGAGTTAGCCATTATTACTGGTTACAAAGCATGTTTTCGGATTGAAGAAATTTCCAAATGAATAGAGAAACAACAACAAAAATATTATGTACCCAAATGTAGCAATCGTAGTGCTGTGTTACCCTTTGGTGGGGGGGACAACAACACTTAATGATTGATTCATTGATTGATTACAAGAAACTTAGCAAGGTGGCAGCATTATCCTGAAGTAAGTAAGAGAATAGAGCTCCTGAACCAAAGTTAACACAGGTCCATCTGCTATGAATGCCACTTGTGGGTGAAGGAGTTATTAGCATTTCAATATGACTATGCAGAGGATTTGTTTGTTGGTCAGTATGTTCTGCATGAGTGATTGACAATGCACGGATGGAATGTGGGGAGAGGTGCCAGGATAAAGGGAAGAATTAAGAGCCTGGGCTTTGAGGGAAACACACTAGGGTTTCAGGACCAGCTGTAGTGACATTAGGCAGGTGACCTGACCTCTCTCAACCGTAGTTTCTGCATCTGTGATAGCACCTACTTCAGTGGCTTGTTTTGATGACTAGATGAAATAATACAGTGAAAAACATTTAGTGCAATGTGTGGCAAAGAGCAATCTCAAAAAATATGTGTGGTTTCTATAATTATTCTTTGGAAGATAATGCAAAAGTCTCAGTGTGAGACCTGGCAATAAATAAGGAAATATTGGGCAAATGGCAACTGTAACAAGGAGAAATGACCAGGATCTTTTGACCTATGGGCCTAAGGAAGAGATGTCTTGTAGCTCTTGTTGAATAGCCAGGAAAATGACAAAAATACAAGAGGAGAGAGGTTGGTTTTAAAGGAAAGACGACCAGTGGCATTCACTGTAAAATTTATGAACACTCAATAAAGGTACATTTAAATACATTGTAGCTGAGTAGAGTGGTGCAACACTCTGGCTGTCAGAGGTAGGAGGAACACAAATTTGAACCCAGGATAGGCAACTAAGAAATTTAGTAAGGCTCTATGTTAAAGTTTAAAAGATAAAATTCTGGGTATGTAGTTGAGTATGAAGGCCCTAGATTGAATACACAGTGACACCAGTAAAAAAGTTTTGGGTGTTGACATTTTTGCTCTTTAACTTTTACCATGGTGTCAGACAGCACGTACTCGTGGTATGAACGTTAAGATAAAGCTCTTCATTGAGCATTATCAAGAGTGGTACCTTTTTTGCCAGGCGGCTGGCCTCCACAGCGATATCTGTGCCAGAATTTCCCAGTCCAACCACAAGCACTCTCTTGTCCTTAAATATGTCTGGATGTTTATACTCTCGGCTGTGAAAGTACTGGCCTTTAAAGGTATTTATACCTATAGAAAAAAACAGAGACAAATAGGGAATTTATACAGTCACCTTATATTTTTCCTTTGATAATATCCCTTTGACACATGTTTTAGGGTATTTTTACCAGTATACTTGAGTTTGAGGAAATCTAACACAGGAACACAGTGTTTTACACAATGTAGCTATGGGTAAAGATGGGTAATAACTCCATCTCACTAAATAGGCCTCTAGATGTCTTACATGATGATCAACTAAGTCAAACTATCAGGGTAAAAGTAACGTTCAGCAAAAGTGTAAGGAGTCATTGCCATTTAAAGGTTGATGAAGCCAAAGGGGTGATAATATTCTACTTACTAATACTTGATTTATGTGTACTGTACTAGTTTTCATAAACTAGTAGCAAGAGCAGTGACATTAAAGGGAAATAGAATCAGTGCCTCCATTCAGCAGACTTTTGGGAATATCTGCTGTGTACCTGGCACTGTGTTGGATGATATGAGGGAAATATAATAGGTGTTTACAGAGATCCATATGAGTTGCCGAAGTTCACCGGTATTTCACCTTGGTACTGACTGTAACTCAGGCTGAGTGTGCTGAGTGAGCCAGAGTTGGCACAGAGAATGAAGGGCCTGTCTGTAACTCCAGGGTTATGTCTACCGGGCTAACTACTATAGATGTCTCATGCAGCTTGTGCCAGATCTCATTGAGGCATTCACTGCAAATGGAGAGCTTTGGAAAACACTTTCAAAATCGTGTGACTCAATAAAAAGGAAGATGCACTGAACAAAGAATGTAGTTTTTCTAAGATAAAGAAACAGAGATAAGAAACCTAGATTCTCAGAGGATAAATACATATGCTCGTGGGAAGTAGCCTTCCTTTGGAATTGCTGGCTGCTCTGTGGCTCACTTTGAATCATTGGAACCATAGCATGAATCCTGGTTAAAATCCATCCGTGATCCAGAGCACTTAGCATTTGGCAAGGATGCCATCACATTCAAATATTAACTCAGTTCAGAGATCCTATATGAATGAAAGAACTGCTGAGAAAGTATAGCTGCAACAGCCGAAGGAGAATTGTAGAATTTTCTCTAGACTTTTAGATTTACCATAGATTCTGTCAGTGTTAGATTGCTTTGAGTCACAGATGAGCAACAATGAGACTGTGTGGCTGAATTTCCTATGGACTCGTAGGAGGGCAGAGTAAGAGCTCATATTAGGTGAATGTAATTTTGTTGATAAGCACATGCAATGAACAAAATTAATAATTTTCAGAAATTATGCATCTAGTTTACCTGTGATATCTATTTTTTTCCTGAGACTTTTGGGCTCATTTTGGATTTGCTTTCAAAGCCTTTTATTTATATGTTCAGTGACTCTGAACTTGTGTCATAGTCAACAAATGCCCCACGGTGTATGCACAGTCTAAGCAAGTCTGCTGGATGGCAGGTGGAATTGGGAGGATTCCATTTCAAATCTAGAATCACAGAAACTTAGTGCTCAAATGGTCCTTGGCCATCATTTAGCCAGGGATTTCAGATTGGTAGTGCCCGACAAAAAGGAAAGAAAGAGGACGGCAAATCTAGAAGAGCCTCCCTTGCTTGATTTCTGATGCACAGCACTGGGGAAAGTCATGCAAACTCATCCATTTATGGTGGATAAAGAGGCTTAGAAAGGTGTAGAAAGAGGCTGAAGAGCACTAACTTCTCGTTGTATACCTTCTGAATCCCAATGTCTTTCCACACAAAGGGAGTACACTGGTTTAGTTGCTTTCAGGGTATGCTTTATCCTAATCTGACATGACGAGGGGCAGATCCAGGACCATAGTAAGTATGAGTTTAGTGAACGTGAGTGTTGGGATCCCTGCATGTCATACGCAGACTGATTCTTCTCTAGACTCCCTTAAGTACAGACTGCCTGCTGTCGTATTGTCTTCTGTATTCTTCTCAACTCATGCCCTAAATTGTAGGTACTGAATAAATGAAATTTCACTATTCCACTGAACCTCGTAGATTTTTGGTTGCCCTTCATCAGGTGCTTCTTCCTGAGAGAATGGAGAGGTTGGATGCTCAGGGCTTTGCTCTGCAGGCAGGAACTCACAGAAGGTTCTGTCGTTTTGTGTGTTGAGAGTCTTTTTGTGCAAGCAGAGACTTTTGAGTCAGGGATGTTAGCGAAAAACTTTCTGCATTAGGGGAAAGATTAAACTTGGATCTTTTCCTCTCCATGATTCTATTCTATGAGAATCCTTAGGATATATTTTGTCCTATTGTGAGCTGATTTAAGTGATCCCTGAGGCTGTTCCAGGAAAATTAGTGGAACATTGCCTCTTAAATTTTAGGATCACTCAAATATATATGTAGATGATTTGGAGAAAAAGTTTTTTCAAACTCTTAATATTTACTGCAGGTGAAACAGAGTAACCAGTGCAATTCTATTCACTTGAGTAGAAATCCAGTTGCAATTTGACAATCATTAACCATAGTCATGTTTGCAAAAGTCAGATAAAGAAACTGAGATGTAAACATTTATTAACTCATCCTCCAAGATTCATTGCCCTGTTGGCTATGAGGCAGTGCCATACAGCTCTGATCTAGTTAATTGTTACGGCTCATACAGAACAAACACGTAAAAATTCAGACTCCTCCTTCTTTACACACAGATTTACCTTTGTGGTCTCTAGGTCAACTTTGGCAATGTGCACCTCATCTAAGTGTCTCATATTTCAGAAGAGGTTCTGAGTGCTATTTTTCATTATGGAGGCACATGGAACCTCAGTGAAGCTAAGTTTGTTTAGTGAGCTATCCGTCATTCTCTTCTGTTTGTTTTAATTGTGTGGAGAGTATTCTGCCTATAAAATACAACTATTACCCACCTAATTTAGCCATTGAATTAACATGTGATTTGAGTGCATCCCCAGGCCAGTTCGGCATCAGGATGAATCCTGTAAGAAAATTGAAATTCATTTTTAGAAAATTCTGTACCTGGAAAGGAACTAAGTGGCAGATTAGGGTTAGTGAAGAAACCCGTGCAAACCATGACAGCATCAAAGATGGCTGAGTTTTGCTTCCCTTCATGCACAGTGACCACTTCCCACTGGCCAGAGTCATCAAAATCTGGGCACTTTGTTATACTGCAGACTTTGGTCTGAAAAAGAATGATAAGCATGATTAAGAGTTAGTTCCTCTAGTAGCTTGCTGGTTGATATAGCAATTAACATTTCAAAAGTTCTGGAGTACAGAGTAAACATAATTCATAAGAAGAATCCTAGAATCCTAATCAGGCCTTTGGCCTGACCATTATTTGTTGGATGGAACTATTGTAATCTAGAGTTTGGAAGGGTATCTTAGAGAAGTGGTAAAAATCCAAGAATCTGAACTGATTTGCTCAAATTTTCTTAGCAACGGGTATCACCAAGATTATAATGTAGAGTTCTGATGTATTTCTGTTGCATACGTTATTTTACACAGAACTTTCTCTTTAACAGTAGTTCCTTTAGTGAAGGCATAGATTACATTTAACTGAAAAATAAAATTAGTCGCAATTATCTTAGGTTATGGAAGGTCTTATAGAATATGTTGCAGAAATTTTCTCAGGTCTAAAGAGCTGTTGAAAGTGCTAACCTCATGGGCTGAATATTTTGGGAGTGGTCCAAAGTTTAAAGAGTCTAGTTCATTCTCATTGAGTGCTTACATGTTCATAAATACTAAGTTCTGATTTAGGAAATTAATTCATGTTATGGTGACAGAGATTGTAACCAGAGCTTCATGTATTCTAGACAAGTGTCTCAGCCCTGGCCCTAGGAATTATGTTTATATTAAATCTAATACGAATCAAATTTAAAAGAA
>NW_022935957.1:0-229 GCF_012274545.1 Fukomys damarensis | reverse complement strand
GGACAATATTTCAAACTGATCCTGAGAAGTAGCGTGAGGAGCAAGGCACTGGAGCCAGAAGAGGGCCCAGATGTTGTCTTTGGAAGAGAGACTTACTCAATCTTCCGTTGGAAAGGGGCTTGCAGTGACGATTCACAGAATAGCTGTCCTGATTGGTGACACTCAATGTCAAGAACCTGGTTTCTCCTGCCTGGACAGTTAATCCTGCCCACTGTCTTCACCTGGAAAA
>NW_022935956.1:0-1247 GCF_012274545.1 Fukomys damarensis | reverse complement strand
TGTACAAGCTTTGAATTTTTCTTGCTCTTCTTTTTCTAGAAGTCTAAGATTCCTCATTAGTTTGTTTGTTTGAGCTCGCTTTGTTTTCCTAATGTGGGCATTCACTGCTATGAATTTTCCACGTAGAACTGATTTCATTGTGTCCCATAGATTCCTGTTTGCTGTATTGGCATTATCTTTTTTTATTTGTAAAAACTGACTAATTTCTTCTTTAATTTCCTCTGTGACTCATTGATTGCTCAGGAGAGTGTTGTTCAACTTCCACGTGTTTGTGAAGTTCTTACGGTTCCTTATGCTATTGATCTCCAGTTTAATTGCATTATGGTCTGATAATAAACATGGGATAACTGTGCTTCCTTTGCATTCATTTAAGCATGTTCTATGAGGTAGTATGTGGTCTATTTTGGAGAAAGACCAATGTGCACCCAAAAAGAATGTATATTCTGATTTTGTGGGTTGGAATACTCTATAGATCTCTGTTAAGACCATATGTTGAAAAGCTTGGTTCAGTTTTAGTATTTTGTAGTTTCTTTTTCTTTTTTGTCTAGATGATCTGTCTATTTGTGACAGTGGGGTATTTAGGTCCTCCGCTACAATTGCATTAGTGCTTATTTGGTTTTACATGTCCCTTAATATTTGTTTTATTTGGTACATAAATATTTAGTATTGTCATCTCTTCCTCTTGGATTGTTTCCTTTGCAAGGATGTAGGGGCCTTATTTGTCTCTTTTAATCATTTGTGGTTTGAAGTTTACTTTGTTTGCAGCAAGAGAGCTACCCCTCATTTTTTCTGGGCTCCTGTTTCACGGAAAACTGTTATCCGTCCTTTCACTTTTAGATTATGCGTTTCTTTTTGAACTACGAGTGTTTCTTGTATACAACATATTGTTGGATTTTGCTTCTTAATCCATTCTGCCAGTCTTTTTCGTTTGATTGGTGAATTGAGGCCATTAACATTGATGGTTATAACTGATATGTATTGATTTCTTATTGTCATGTTATTGTCCTGTTGTTGCCTCTTTTTTATTTTTCCCCCTCTCCCTTTAGTTGCTTGCCTTGCCTAATTGATTTGTTCTGTTGGGCCCCATGGTGTTGTGACCCTCACTGTCTTTTTCTAGGATATTGTTTAGAATTGTTTGTTGTGCTGCTTTGGTATTCATGGAGTTTCTCAGGTACTCTTTGTCGTGGAAGTATCTTATTTCCCCATCCATTTTAAAAGAGAGAGATTTGCAGGATACATCAGTCTGA
>NW_022935955.1:0-207 GCF_012274545.1 Fukomys damarensis | reverse complement strand
TTTTGCTTCTTCGATTTTTACTTTTTTTTTAAGAAGGAAAAAACTGCCACATTTTATTAAGGAGACAGTTAAGTGCAAATGCGACACCTTAAAATGAATTATTTTGGGTTTTCCAATATTTCCCCTCATCTCAAGGAATTTAACACTTTGAAGTCAGACTCTCACCAAATTGTTTAATGGGGACTCAAAATGTGAAATTCTAAAACC
>NW_022935954.1:0-214 GCF_012274545.1 Fukomys damarensis | reverse complement strand
ACACAAATGTGTGTTTGGAAGTATCTCTCTTCTTTACTAAACCAACTTCAGTCTATGGGGATGCTTGCATAGTGGAGGTTCACAGAAATCTGTATGAGACAACCGAAGGAGCAAACAACCCAAGGTTCAGGGAGAAAGTAATACACCTTCGTGAACTTAGTGACAACTCGAAAATAAACATGGACCTCAAAAAAGAAGCAATATGGAGTCTCTA
>NW_022935953.1:0-263 GCF_012274545.1 Fukomys damarensis | reverse complement strand
ATGACCTTCGTCCCTCTCACTACTTAGGCTTGAAGGATTTAGGCCTCCCTTCAATGAAGAGAGTTGAAGATTAAACAAGTCTCCTTGTGTGAATATTTCAAAATCCCACACTTTAAAAATGTGTGTAGGGCTGGGGATTAAGCTCAGTGGTTCCACCACCTGCCCCGCAAGCACAAGGTACTGAGTTCGATCCCTGGTACAAAAAAAAATGTGTGAGTAGCACATTTTAAGTAATGAAATATGAGGGAATTGGAAGAGGCTTG
>NW_022935952.1:0-212 GCF_012274545.1 Fukomys damarensis | reverse complement strand
ATTTCCATCTGCTGGGACTAACTGCCCATGCACACAGTGTGTTTGGACTAGTAACTGAGCCTTCGTGAGTCATACCCAGACACACAGAGCAAGGTGTACATGTGTGTTGGAGTTAGCATTCATTTTGTGAAACGGAGAAGGAGGGGTGTGAAATCATTATCATTTTTATTTATGAAAATTAAATGTATAATACAACTGTGGAGCTCATGGAA
>NW_022935951.1:0-222 GCF_012274545.1 Fukomys damarensis | reverse complement strand
AAGGATTTTCTCTGGAGTCAAAATGTTCCTTGGTCAAAAAGCTGTCAGTGTCAAATGTTACTTTCCTGATCCTAGA
This sequence comes from Fukomys damarensis, assembly GCF_012274545.1. NCBI lineage: Eukaryota > Metazoa > Chordata > Mammalia > Rodentia > Bathyergidae > Fukomys > Fukomys damarensis. Next base: position 146 of record NW_022935951.1, on the reverse strand, counting down.
GACCATCTCTACTTTATCCAGAGCCATGTATCTGCTTGTGGTTGTTCCATATGAACTGTGGCTAGAATAAAACTTCCATCACTAACGTAAGTTGGGAACTCCTACCTGTCAAATAACTTCATTTTTCTGTGAGGAAGCAGAGACCC
>NW_022935950.1:0-1483 GCF_012274545.1 Fukomys damarensis | reverse complement strand
TACATGACAGGTCTTGGTTCTCATTTTTTTCCCCTTGTCCCTGCCCTCCCTTCACCCCCGCTCTCCATTTACAAACACTTTATATTATCAGTGTCTGCTTTGAGTATTTTCTTTCCCATTGACACTACAGTGAGTCATATGTAAAGAACAAATAATATCCTAATAAAGAAAATATGAATAAAGTGCTAATATTTTAATTTGAGGATTTGTGAACGCTGTGCTTTTTGTATGAAACACTTATCCAGTGGATATTAGTAGACTGTGTGATTAAACACTCATGAGGTCCTCCACTGTGGTGGTCTCCAGTAGTTAAAAGAGTCACTTGGTGCAGATAATGCTGAGCCTGTTTCCATGCAGTTGGAGTCTCATCATTATGAATGAGCAACCACTGGGACTTCCGTAATTACCCATTTTACATGATTTGCTGATAGATGCAGAGTATATAAGTTACAAAAATCTTTCAACTCTACAACAGCAGTAAAACCATTAACATCATCCAAACCATGATACTATTGTTAGTCAGAAATGGAAGTACATAAAATTCCATACAATATCTTTATCTTATTGATGATTTTCAGTTAGATATACTGAAACCCTGTTAATTCATAATAAATACCATTAATACTATTTAGCCTTAGTATTAAGATTGATGGTTTATTCTAGAAAGTTTTTAAGTCTCTTGTTCTGAGCAGGAGTAGGTGAAGGCAGTCACTTCTATGGTGTGAATTTGGGGATCTCTTGGCTAAAACATGTTCCACTATATACATCTTAAAATGTCTTTGTCATTCTACAATTTTTTTTTATTATTAGCAATAAAAGCTAACATGTTAATAGCTCTGGGAGAAGTATGACTTGTATCTGAATTCCTGTAGAGAAACTTTTGATGGTGGAAAGGAAGTAAGACAGAGTTTCTGGGTGTGTGAAGAGGATAAGAAAAAGAATGAGAAGGCTTGAATGAGTGTGACTCTAGGACACAGAGAGGGAAGTTCCCAAATCCACGGCAACTGAAAGCAAACCTTGTCTATTTTAAACTATAGCCTTAGGCCAGCCATGAGTTTAAGAAGTTTGCCCAAGAAACAGCTTTGTTAGGAAGCATAACACTTCTGACAGAGTATTTATCTTGTTACCAAGTGATAATCTCAACACAGATGCCGTGGTTGGTAAAGTGTGGGAACAAAGATCCCGTATTATATGATTCAGCCATTTGAGAGAGCCAATAAAGATCCTAAAAGGCTGTCATGCCAAAAGTATGCAGAGACTGAATTTTCATAGCAGCCTCAAAATGTATTGTGAATCATCCATTATATACATCAAGTGAAACTAGATGCTTACAATGAGGTGTTTCCTTGGAGGAGCTAATGATACAATGTTCGATGCATATAGCCTGAACTATATGCCTCATTCAACTCTCCATTGTCCTTGTAGATGATTTATGGATAAATGAATTATTTATATTAGTTGATTGGCAAGTGTTAGATTAGTT
>NW_022935949.1:0-485 GCF_012274545.1 Fukomys damarensis | reverse complement strand
TAGAATGAAAAATGACTTCTAATTACAAAAGCTATATATGTTGATTATAGAAAAAGCAGAAATATAGATAAGCAAAAATTTTACAAAATAAATATTATTTCTTATTTTTATGACCTAAAGTTAATCACTTTGTCAGCTTGCTGTGTTTTTTTAGATATAACGATGCATGCAAGTGTGCAAGCTGTCCACAAAATTGGATGCATGCCTTCATGCTGTTTCATAGCCTGCTTCACTAGTCTGAAATATATTATGGGAGAATCACGCCAGCTCCCAACCCAGCCGCCATCCTGAAGCACCAGGAAGTAGCCTGGCCCCGGATCCACCGCGGGAAGGAGAACCACACCTGCTCCCGACCCAGCCACCATCGCTCAAGCACCAGGAAGGTAGCCCCGCGGACGTCCCTGAACCCCTATAACCCCCCCGCCCCCGCACTCTCAGACCTCCTGACTGTGCCAGTCTTTGGACCCACTCTGCAGAGGCAGAGG
>NW_022935948.1:0-232 GCF_012274545.1 Fukomys damarensis | reverse complement strand
AGGCAGCTGAAAAAAACCCCCTCTGGGGTCCTTGGGTCCTTCCTGGGTCTGTTGTCGCGCAGAAAAATATGGAACGCTTCACGAATTTGCGTGTCATCCTTGCGCAGAGGCCATGCTAATCTTCTCTGTATCGTTCCAATTTTAGTATATGTGCTGCCGAAGCGAGCACTGCCTCACTTATTTTTATGTCAAATTCTTTTCCTGTCTTCTGCAATTACTTTTGTGAAAAGTT
>NW_022935947.1:0-412 GCF_012274545.1 Fukomys damarensis | reverse complement strand
TCGTGGTATATGACAGCCAATCTTTATAAAGTCTTCTGGACTTGAGCTAAGGAGCTGGACTTCTGTGGTATGCTCGGAGATGCCCATTCCTCATATCATGGAATTCTCTATGCTCCCCGAGGCTCCAATTAAATTGTCTGGGAGCGCAAATCTGCAGTTGCTTGGTTGAAATGTGTCTCCAGTGTGATGTTTGGGAGCTCAACTTTCCCATCCAAAAGGCACCCACCATAGGCATCTAACTGGGAACCAGCCTTCTTTCTGCTCAATCTTATTGCTCAAAGGTTTGCCCAGAGGCACACAAGCAAAAAAGCACTTGACTCGCTTCCTGAGGATATTCTCGTCTTACCTTGTGGTTAAAAAATGATCATTTGTCTATCATGTTCCTATGTAGTAGTTCTTTCACCTATGCAAA
>NW_022935946.1:0-201 GCF_012274545.1 Fukomys damarensis | reverse complement strand
TGATCATTGTCAGGTTTTATGTTCCGGTGTGCTATTGCATTATAGGTTCTTTTGTTGTGTAAAAAATTTTGAGTCATAAACTATTGAGTTTATATCATGTAAAGTGTAAAAGCAAATCTAAAAAGCACACATTTATATAGTTATAAATATCTATATGTAACATAGTTTGTGTAATATTTAACCACGGTTTGTACATATTTT
>NW_022935945.1:0-836 GCF_012274545.1 Fukomys damarensis | reverse complement strand
GGAGACTGTATGGCCTTAAGTTCTCCCATCTGTCTTCCTCCTGGTGTGGAGCACAGGAAGAGGTGAAAAGCCAGGGCATTTCTTTCCCAATTTCTCTGCCTCCTTGACATTTCTAGCACTAGCCACGTCCCTTGGTTTCTGTGGAAAGCCCTGGATTAGAGACTATTTTATTTGCTCACCAGCATGACTGGGTTCCCTGTCATGCTGTGTTAGTTTTTCATCACTATGACAAAATATCTGACAAAATTCCAATGTCAATGGAAAAAAGATCTATTGTGGCTCCTCATGTTCTCAAACCATCATCACCTGGCTCTATTGTTTTGGGCCTGTGGAAGCGCTGCACATCATGGTATGGATGGTGGTGGGGGGAATCTCTTTTCAGGACCTATCCTCAGTGACCTCACTTTTTCCCACCAGGCACTTCTAAAATGTTTCCTCCTTTTCCACTGTGCCATAGGCTGAGGACCAAGCCTTCCACACACAGGCTTTGGGAGACATTCAAAATCCATACAAGGATATTAATCTTCATTTGTTCATTGGCTGAGAGGAACCCTGACCCTTTCACAGTAGTGAGGTGGGAGGAGGGTAAGTGCATGTGGGGTTCATGGTCCTGAAGTTTTCCATACCACCATGGAACAAGTCCCATGAGAAATCGAGCCTGCACTGAGAGCCCCAACCCTACCTCAAGCTTCCAGACTGCCAAAGAAGCAGGCAACTCCACAGGCTTTCGACTCCACAAGTTGTGCTTTTTAGTTGATAAGAAATAAATTCTTTATTCAAAAAGTCAGAAAAACAGATTAGCCTCTTGGGAACTTTGCAGATCTGGTTTAAATTAA
>NW_022935944.1:0-426 GCF_012274545.1 Fukomys damarensis | reverse complement strand
CTTGTACCTCTACTTGTCAGGTCTTGCTTCTCATGTTTTGCTCTTGTCCCTGCCCACCCTTCATTCCCAACTCTCCTACCCATTTGCAAACGTTTTTTTCGATTTTATCATTTTATCCTTTTTTTTCTTCTGCATATTCCCTCTGTCCTACAATTCCCACATTCCCTACACCTTAAACCGTTTTCTTCCTATTTCACATGTCACCTTTGTCATTAGGACAAATTATGTACTATCAGAGTTTATTCACACCAGAGAAACTATTGGGTGTTTAGACACCTTTGATTTCACTTAGGAGTATATCACATATAGGTGCATTTGGCAGGGCATGCTAGGCAGTCTGTGCTACTTCGGTTTATTCCACCTATTGAGCCAAGGACATTCTTCTGTTAAATGTTTCATACTGTCTCAATGTCTACATGAGGTGGG
>NW_022935942.1:0-2373 GCF_012274545.1 Fukomys damarensis | reverse complement strand
ACACCAAAGATGCAAGTTTCCACATATATTACTATGTTATCAATGAACGTATCAGAACAAGTGAGCCTGATAACCTGAGCAAGTTCCCAGAAGAAATGGGGGATTTGGTGGTCTGTGCAGGACAGTCAAAGTAACAGTAGACTGTGGAGTAGGCCATACATCATGCTAATAGAGAAAGAGACGAGGGTCAGTAAAACACATAACGGTAGGTTCCTGATGACATTGTACCTAAGTGGATGGCAAATGGCCACATAGCAGTCATAGGCCAAAATTATAAGAAGACATCTTTCAAAATCCCCCCAAATTCAATATTAAACAGACTTGGGCGAGGCAGCCTGAGTAGGAGAGACTCTGATCCTGTGTTTGGATATTCACCAACATGCATGGGACTGATGTGGCACTAAAACAAATGTCATTAAAAGACATAGTGACAAGCAAAAAGTACATGGGAGTGTGGAGATGGGAGTCATAGTTCACAGTAAGGATTGTCATGAGGTTTCCAGAGATGGTGACCAGATACATGAAAAGAAAAAAGCTGAAGATGAGAGGCTGAAGTTCTGGACCATCTTTGATACCCAGGAGAAGGAATTCTGAGACATCTGTTTAGTTTCTGGATTCCATGTGTTGACAATCTGATCTGAAAGAAGTAATGAAAGATAATAAAATATAGAGACCAGAAGAAGCTACATGAAACAGGGAATTATGTTAGTATATCATCCCATGGATGTCCTTCTTGATCTTTTGGATTTTTTTTCACAATTTTGAATAAAAAAGTTTTACTAATTCTCTCATTGTGTGGAATTTGTTTATGGAAACTCTAATAAGTGTTATACCCAGAAATCTCCCTTTTTAGCACATGCACAAGAAATAAAATGAATGGAACTTTGTTTCATAAAAGTCATTGTGTTTGAAAAATGGCTTATTTTTGTCTGAATGAGATAGGACATATCACAAAGTGAAAGTTGAGCAAGAAGAGAAGCTAATGAGTATCAGTGCACACATATAAAATGTGATAAAATACCAGGAATGCTTTAAAGTTTTAAAATATATTACAATGAAAAGTTCATTGCCTGTAATAACCCTAATAATACTACCCCTCACCTCCGATACAGTTTGTTCTGGGTGTTCTGCTTCCTGCTTCTGAAGTGTTTTTGCTTTTTATTTTTTCTGCTACAGAGGCTTGAATTCCTGTCTTTGTGCTTGTGAGGCAGGTACTGTGACACTGAGCTTAATACCAACCCTCAAGTGTGTGCCATTCCAGTGCCATGCCCTGCATTGTTTCAATGCATTCATCTTTCATGTTCATTTTGAGTTTTGGAAAAACCAGAAGCTTCTCAGTGTCTGAGGTAGAGAACACAGCACAGTGTTTTTGTTTTGTTGTTTTTTTTAAGCCTGCTATTCCATTGGATGTCACTTGGTAGCAATATTCACTTTACTTTTTATCACATCTCATCAAGAGACTCAGTAAGTAGGACTTCCAGAAGTGTTTCAGAATGTGCCAGGCATGATGTGATAAATATCATATTTTCTCTACCAATCTTCTGCTGATGAAGATATAGACCATTTTCAAGACTTAGTTATTATGAATTATGCTACAATCAACATGGTTATGCATGGATCACTGTGATATGATGTTTTCAAAATCTTTGGAAAGAAAACTAGATGGGAAAAAGCTGGGTTGAATAGAATTTTTAGTTTTAGCTTTTTGGGAACCTCCATACTGATTTCCATAATGGTTGTCTTAATTTATTTTCCCATAAACAGCCTAAAAGGATTTACTTTTTCCCCTACCACCTCATCAAAATTTGTTATTATTTGATTTAGTGTTATGCACCTTAAATGCATAATAATAACAAACTTAAATATTGTATGTTTTCTCTTGTATGAGAAACCCAAAGTATCAATCAATTAAAGAGTAAAATATAATTGAGATAATAGCAGTTAGAGAGACAGACCTTTTGCAAATGTAAGGTAACAATGGGATGGAAATGAGGGTGAGGATTGGAGGGGTTGTCAAAAGAATTAAGATGTGTTATGCACATATACCCATTCTACATAATGAATGTAAGGATTATGCACCATAGACATGTGCTAATAACATTTTCAAAAAATAAAATTTGGATAAGTATTTTTGAAACAAAAGGGAGTTAGTTGAAGGGGATTGATGACAATATGAGTTTTACTTTAATGAGTTTTTAAAATATAAATATTCACCATACATTTTGATAACATCTCATATATTACACTGTATCAATTTGTAGAGATTCGACAGCAGAGTCTTGGGGATGTTCTTCTCACTAGCCTATTTTTATCCTGTTATCTTTCTTCCCCAAAGTGAAACTACTTCAAATATCTAACCTCATATCTAAAGTA
>NW_022935941.1:0-462 GCF_012274545.1 Fukomys damarensis | reverse complement strand
GGGTCACGGTTAGTATTAGTGTGAGGGTAGGATTCCGGTGAGTTTTAGGTTTTGAATTTCTCTCTCTGCCTGGTTACTCAGGTGTGGGATTCCTAGTTAGAAGCAGCATGAGGTTTCACCTTGGACTTAGCCGCGGTGCTCGATTTCAGGTTCCACCCAATCCAGACTTAGGAATCAGGTTGTGGTTTAGGTTCAGTGTTAGGATTGGTGAGGGTGATTCAGAAGGAAATTTCATCTCACATAGTTTGCATGCGAGAGGGAAGGTGAGGGCAGTGCCTTTTTTTTAAAGGTAGGATTTAATGTGTGTTTCCAACACCTGAGCATTTCATCCTAGTTATCATTCCAGTGACTGATAGCATTGGAATTTCTCTAAGTGGCTATTGGTGTGTGAGTTTCCTCAGTATCAGCATGAGATTTCACCTTAGAATTAGCCATAGTGTAGCATTTCAAGTACCACCCTAT
>NW_022935940.1:0-680 GCF_012274545.1 Fukomys damarensis | reverse complement strand
AAACTATATATTTTATATAGTTTTAAAACCTTGTTCAATGTCTAGAAGAAAATAAAGATCTTATTGTCAGATAAAAAGATAAATGAGAGTATAAATTGTAAATATCAGCTAATCTGGCTGCAGTTCAATTGTATTCACTATCTGAACATGAGAAATTTTTATTACTTTGCCAATGTCACTGCAGGAGAAAGATCAGCATTTGTGTCTCACTATTTATATGGGACTGTCTTCTGAAGAGAATTCTAAAAGCTGTGAGAAGGTCGACACATTCAGTTTTTCACAAACAAACAAACAAACAAACACCCTCTCACTTTCTCTCCAGAAAAGAATTTTCTTACCCTTTGTTTTTATATTAATCTTTTCTAACAACATATGCATTTTAATCACAGCAGTATGTGTAAAGAGTTTAAACAAATTCTTCAAGACCTATAAAGATAAAACAGCACCCTCTGCTCAAATCTGTCAGGAAAGCAGTTCCAAATATATGCCATGTTTCTTATATATTTTATTTCTATCTTTTTTTAATTCATCAAGTTTATTGGTCCATTTTTGGTATACAATATGATGACATTCATCAATGGGAATTTGTACCTTTCCATGGTATATCTTGGTTTTTATTTTTTCCTCAGTCCCCTGACCACCCTTCAACCCCTCCAAAACTCCCTATTTATAAAGACTTT
>NW_022935939.1:0-1371 GCF_012274545.1 Fukomys damarensis | reverse complement strand
TTAATACTAAAATTGGACTCTTTATTTCTTCATTAATAAAATAAAAAATAAGCCAGGTGCATGCATTCAGTTTCAGCTACTCAGGAGGCTCAGGCAGGAAGATCGCTTGTGCCCAGAAGTTCCAGGCCAACCTGGGCAGTACAGTGAGACCCTTCCATCTCAAAACAAACAAACTACTCCATTTGTGCTGAAGTATACTTTACTGGATAGAGTCTTAATTGAAGGACCATCAAGGCCCACCACATGATTCTCCAGCCCTCACAATGGCAACAGCTGAAGCTGTTACTTCCTTAGCTGGGCAAGATACACACCTATCATCCCACCTATTCAGGAGGCTGAGGCAGGAGGATTGCACAGCCTGCACAACATAGCAACACACACATAGCAGAAAAATTACTTCCCAAAGGCATCAAGGCATTTGGCTGACCCTCCACCTCAGCACTTTACCTAAGTCTATCCCAGGGAGACAGTGGTGTGCCCTTGTTTATATGTGTGAAACGTCAGTACCATTTAAAAACCAACATTGACAACAGTCAACTTCATCCATATGTATAGCGCCCTCTGGAGGCAGATGAATGTGGAAGAGCAGAGAGGCCTGGTCCTTGCTGGGCTTTGTTGGGCCATGAGAAGGCCCCAGGGAGGCACCGTAGTTGGAGAACGGGGCAGTGAAGCACTTGACTGTGATGCTGCCTACCAGGGCACCACTGATTGTCCCCATGAAGGGGCCAGGGTCTGCCTGCTGGATGGGTGGTGGTCTGTCACGTTTGACTTGTTGACACAAAATGGGCGATCTTGTGACAAGAAAGTAGTGAAGAGACCACAGAAGAAGCTGAGAGGCAGACATGGTGGTACATACCTGTAATCTTCGTACTCGGGAGGCTGAGCCAGGAGTTTGCAGCTGGCCTGGACTACATAGCAAGACTGTCGGGGGACTGGGGGGCGCTGAGTACCTCCAGGAAGATGAGAAGTGGGATGTCATTGGAATAGGACTGCCGAGGAGAGCGTCTCACACTGACTGTGTCCACAGGGCCGGCAGCCAAACGACGGGCCGGTGCCCAGCCACAGAGAGTGAGGCTCCTTGTGAGGTCCTGGCAGTGGGCATTACCTCGGTGGTGAGGACACTGCAGCGCCGGGTGTCATGGCTGGATCTGACCACGTAATCCTGGAAGTGATGCCCAGGCCACCGAGCTGATTCCTTGGCAGCATGGAGGTGAAGAAGCCCGCGTGCACGTCAGCTTGGATCCAGCCCTGAGTGGTGTGAAGGCAGGGATGGCCGGCCCACGGTGGGGCAGACCCCAGCGGGCAGCAAGCCCCTGTCCCCACCAGCCTCACACGTAGGCAGGTGCCTTGCCACCAGGCCAGGCTGCCCCT
>NW_022935938.1:0-325 GCF_012274545.1 Fukomys damarensis | reverse complement strand
GGCACGTTTTGGATGTTCATTACATACTTGGCAGTTTATTGAACTGAAGAAAAGTAGTTTTCACTATCCAGGACCTTGAAAGGAGGAAAAGGGAATAAGGCTTTTTTTTTTTCTAGGGCTGGAGCCATTGGCTTTGCCAAACCTAATTCTCTCCAAAGAACAGATGGATAAAAACAAAACCCTAAAGGTATCCTCTCAACTGTATCTTCAGGGAAAAAAAAAACAACAACAGAAAACACAATTTCTGTGACAGCAACAGAAGCACAAAAGCCTTTATTAGAGAGTCAAAACAGGACAGTTTTGAAATTTAGCTTCCAGAGATTGG
>NW_022935937.1:0-237 GCF_012274545.1 Fukomys damarensis | reverse complement strand
CCACAGAGAAAGGTGCTTCAACTCTGTGAGTTTACCAGTGAAGTCCACCTCCTATGTGGTGTAAAACTGTATTCCTTCTTGTTTGCAGGTCTCTGCTGGCAGAGATTGAAACACTGTTGTGAGGCACTTTTAGCATAGAAGCCCCTCAGGCCTAAGAGTGTGCTAAGCAGCTCCGAGTGCACACAAGCCTCCAGAAGTCTGTATACTTGGGGAAAGGTTCAGTTTGACGTTAGAACA
>NW_022935936.1:0-1404 GCF_012274545.1 Fukomys damarensis | reverse complement strand
TAGAGTTGGATAAACTTAATAGATATATACAAAATTTCCCCCCAACTACAACAGAGTACACATTCTTCTCAGTGTCACATGGCACTTTCTCCAAAATAGACCACATACTAGCCCATAAAGCATGCTTAAGTAAATACAAAAGAACTGAAATTATCTCATGCATATTATCAAATCATAGTACAATGAAAATAGAGATCAAAGGCAAAGAAACCGCAGAAATTATGTAAACACATGGAGATTAAACAATACTCTCTTGAATAATCACTGGGTCACAGAGGAATCAGGAAGAAATTATTTCATAAAAAGACATATTGTGATTGTATTACTCACTTTCTTGTTGCTGTGACACAATACCTGACCCCACAATTTAAAAGGAGAAGAGATTTATTTTGGCTCACAGTTTCAGTATGTTCATTCAATGGCTGACTGGATCCAAGAGAGAAAATGCATGATGAAAGGGCCTTGTGGAAGAAAGCTACTCAATCCATGGCAGCCAGGAAGCAGCTAGAGAAGCGGGGAGCTTGAAAGGGAGATATATCTTCAAGGGTGAGCCCCCAGTTACACATCTCTTCTAACCAGGCCCTATTTTCTATCAGCGCATTTTGTTATGGGTCAATTCACTATGAGTCTAGTACTATAATGGTTGAATTATCTTCCAAAAACCTACTTCTGAACACATGATCTAAGCTAACAGTGAATAAAGTTACTAAAAAGTGTTGAGTTGTATAGTAAGTAAAATATACCTCAATAAGGTAGTTTTTTAAAAAAAGAAAATAAAGTAATATGGTCGATTAGGTTGGTTCAGGGAAGGCCTTCCTGAGAGGTAGCATTTGAGTACAGGCCTGAGTGACCCATGCAATGTTGAAAGAAGATCTCTCAAGCAGAAGTTGTAGCTAAAATAAAAGTTCTACAGAAATTTAGCAATTCGATAGCAACAAGATGACCTGTGTTATTACAGTGGGGTGAACAAAGTAATGAACAGTGGTCATTTGAGGTTGGAAATATAAGTAGGCATTATAGATCATAGCAAGACGTTTGGGTTTAATTTTGATCATGAAGATAGGGTACTGATGTGTTTTTAACTTATTTGGTTTTTGAAAAATCTTACTGATGGTTTTGTAGAATGTGAGGAGTATAGGGAAAAAAGGAAGCAGATTGGGTTGAGAGACCACTGTGATAGGCCAGGCTAACAGTTGGCTTTGGTTGGGAATGATGCAGATGGTATGAAAAACTCAGATGCCGGAAATATTTTGAAGGAGAGCAGGTAGGACTTGCTGATATATATAAGAGAAAACAGATGAAAAGAGATGACTCAAGAATAATTGTTGAGCTTTTGATCTAATCTGTTAGGTGAGTGGAGAGTTGTCATTTACCGAGATGAGACTCTAAAAGAGGATCAACTTT
>NW_022935935.1:0-506 GCF_012274545.1 Fukomys damarensis | reverse complement strand
GAAGAGGAAGGGGAGGAAGGAGAAGGGTAAGAAGAGGAAGAAGAGGAAGAAGAGGAAGAAGAGGAAGAAGAGCCAAGTGTGGCGGAGCATGCCTGCAATTCCAGCACTCAGGAAGGTGAGGCAGAGGATTGCTCCAAGTTCAAGGCTGGCCTGGGCCACACAGTGAGTTCAAGGACAGCCTGCCAACCTGAATTACACAGCAAGACCCTCTCTCAAAAAAACAAAAACCTAAAAAAGATAGAAAAAAATGAACGCAACTACAGATGATACAAAAATTATGTGACATATATAAGACAGCAGATATCATTAACAAACTATAAATAATTACAATGATTCTTAGAAAGTCTAAATGTAAGCCAGTGTAGTTAGAAAAACAAAAAATTAAATGAGAAGTTAGGAAAGAAGACCAAAAGTGCAAATGATTAAACCTGTAAGTTTTGGGGGTTTTTTGGTACCGGGGATTGAACTCAGGTCCTTGCACTTGCAAGGCAGGTGGCAGAACCACT
>NW_022935934.1:0-204 GCF_012274545.1 Fukomys damarensis | reverse complement strand
AGAGTAGGCACTGCAGCTTCTTTTACAATCATTTGAACCAAAGTGGTGGGCTGCATCTATCTGTGATCATGCACCCACCTTGGCCCAGGCTGCACCACCACCATCCTGGACACCCTGGAACAGTATGGTGGCCCTTAGCACCCTCTGCTGTTTGCTGCTGCTTGGACAAAAAGACAGCATCCCTGGCACATTGTGGAGTGGGGG
>NW_022935933.1:0-242 GCF_012274545.1 Fukomys damarensis | reverse complement strand
ACCTAAGAGAGGATCTTGAATGCTCTCATTACAAAAAAAAGAATGAAAAATATTTCAGATTTTGGGGGGGGGTTGAGACAGGGTCTCACTGTGTAGTTGAGACTGACCTCGAACTTACAATGTAGTGCAGGATGGTTTTGAACTCATAGCGATTCTCCTGCCTCAGCCTCCCGAGTGCTTTTTTTTTTTAGTTTTTTAAGACAGGGTCTCACTATGTCATTCAGGCTGGCCTCAAACTCATA
>NW_022935932.1:0-202 GCF_012274545.1 Fukomys damarensis | reverse complement strand
TTCGTACGCCGCATGATTCCCCCGCACCTTCCTGGGCTTTGCACACTGCAGGTACTGAGCACGTGTTCAGGGACAGGGACAGGCACCCGTGGGTGCCAGCGATGGTCGGGACGTTCACGGGGCTGCGCCTCCTGCCCGTGAGTTCCACAATGTGTCGGCCCCCCAAAGCAGACGCCGCAGGAGGAGGCTGTGCCCTCCGCAT
>NW_022935931.1:0-961 GCF_012274545.1 Fukomys damarensis | reverse complement strand
AGGCACGCTGCACAGCTGTCAGACCGCTGGGGAATTAATCACACAGGAGAAAACCTGGGCGATCCTGGCCCAGTGACGAGTTCCCAGCAGCAACAGCAAAAGCATGATCCATGGAGAAGAGCCGCTAGGTTGGACTGTGTTAACGTTACTGAGCAGTATATTTTCTTGAGAAGCTACCGTTATGGGAATGAAGATAAGCTACAGTCTGTGAGAAGAGACTTGCATCAAAGCACATCTGATTGATTTCACTTAAGAGTATGGCCTCGATATGCATCCATTTTCCTACGAGTCACTCTAGTTTCTCATTCTAGTAGTACTCCATTTTATAGGAAAACCACATCTTCTTTAACCAGTCTCCAACTGTGTAAATACCGAACAGTTTCTCTGGTGTGAAAAACTAAAACTAAAAGTGTAAGCGAGACCCCAGTTGTATAACTGACGATGTGAAATAGGAGGAAAAGGGCTAAAGGTCTAGGGGAAGTGGGAGGGTAGGGGAAAGGAAACGAGGGACAAGAAAAAAACATGAGAAAAGGAAAAAAATGGAAACAAAGTCTTTGTAATAGGGAAGGCGGGAAGGGCCGAAGGGAGGGCAGGGGTGTGGGGGAAAATGAGCACCAAGACCTGTCATGTAAAGGTACAAGATCCCAAAGGTACAAGTAACTGTGCTGTATGCTTAAAAAGTACCAATACACTCAATTAAAAACAGCAAAGAACTGTTACAGTTTAGCAGTGAGACAACGACCGAGTTAAAACCGGTTGGGAGCAGACACCCAGTCTGAAAGGAGGGGAGGATGGGAAGGGAGCTATGGACTCCGCTGGGCGCCGGGTGTCCCGCGGGACTGCGCACCTGCAGAGTGGGTCCCGCGTCTCAGGAAGCCGGGGCGCGCCCGTCCAGGGTCTGTGCTCCTCAGCGTCTTCCCGAGGGAGCGGAGGAGCTACGGCCACGCGAAGGCACCCACGC
>NW_022935930.1:0-253 GCF_012274545.1 Fukomys damarensis | reverse complement strand
TCTATTTTTCAGCTACCCTGAAATCTATTTTTCAAACATAGAGAGGTATACATATGCAGGTATACAAATAAAGAAAGTCATCTTTCTTCGTTTCATTTTCTTTAGACAGAGCATCCTTTCGTCTTGGCTTCTTTAGGTGACCCTTGATAACACTGAGAAAATAATACACACCTATGCATACTTTTCTTCGCTTTATTTTTCTCTACAGGACTTTTTATCATCTGAATTGCTAAACATATACATCATTCCTTGC
>NW_022935929.1:0-217 GCF_012274545.1 Fukomys damarensis | reverse complement strand
AAAGGCTCAGTCACAGATTAAACAAGATAACACAATGTTTCAGTTCTCAAGAAAGTAGAGCCAAAGGAAAGGCTCCCGGTTTTGTCTATGCTGTAACAGGAAAGCACAAAAGTCATTCCACCATTCTAAGTGAAACATGAGTACGATTCCGAATCCTTCCATGGGTTCCTTCCCTCAAATGCATAGCTATGGGTCACAGAGGTAACAGAGACCAGGG
>NW_022935928.1:0-290 GCF_012274545.1 Fukomys damarensis | reverse complement strand
CAGACCCTGATTTTCAAAGATACTATCAACCTTCCCTGTGCTCAAGAAATAATAATTGGAACAAACACCAGTTGAAATAAAATCGTCAGTGGCTGGGTAGGATTCCCTAATCTCTTCCAGTGTCAACATCATGACATTCTAAGCAGAGACCCAGGGGTCTTAGCTGCAGGTACAGGCATGTCAGATAGCTGCTTTACATTCCAGAGTGGACAGAAATTTTGAGACCCGAGTTTCAGTATCCTTTTGAGACAGAGTGAGCTGATTACAATATTGAAGGAGGATATGGACAG
>NW_022935927.1:0-319 GCF_012274545.1 Fukomys damarensis | reverse complement strand
CTTATATTTTATACAGTTGTCTATCTCTGACTGAGAGCTCTTCTTTCTTTTCTGCCTACTTCTTGATCTGCCTGACAAATCATCCTATAACTCAAGACTCACCTACATCTTCCTGTCTTCTGTAAAGCTTTTCCTTTCCTTCTGACTCTTCCTCTACACCATTCTTAATAAATTCTACTCCTTCTGAATTTTGGCACTAGTACCTACTACCATCTTAGTAATTATCACAATATATCAATAACCTATTTTCTTGTCTAGCTCCTTGCCTCCTACACCAACCACCTGTCCCATATAAATGATTTCAGCTCATTGAGGATAG
>NW_022935926.1:0-535 GCF_012274545.1 Fukomys damarensis | reverse complement strand
AGGTGTTTGACACCACAACCACAACTATCGAGCCCACTCTTGAAGGATCCTAAGAGTTTGTTATGCATATCACTTCCTCTCTTTAATTGTATTGTGGTGGTAAGGGGAAATCTGTCATGCATTTCAACCCTAAAAACAACACTACATACACATCAGGACACTCCCCTCCCCAGCAGCAGGCTATTTCACTACCTCACCACTGCAGAGGCCCTCCAAAATTTAAACTGTCCTAGAATCCTACAAGAAAGATTCTCGAATATGAAGTGTACGTAGATAAATGTGCTCTCTGGGGACTATTCCTACTTTCACAATAGGGAAACTTGCCTTTGCCGATCAATTCTGAGAGCCACACTGAATATACCAGCACACCCCTGAGAAACAGCTCAGAGTGCTGCAGAGCAGTTCTTTCACTGTCTATGGCCTTGTACTTTCCGTGAATGGAGAGAATTGAAATCATGATTGGAAGGAGGGTTAGGCATCCTGCAACTGATTCTAGAAATTGTAGGACGTTACACAGAAGTCTCACAAAGGCATC
>NW_022935925.1:0-236 GCF_012274545.1 Fukomys damarensis | reverse complement strand
ACATTACAGATGGCGTCTGCGGTTTAAAGTGCAGTTTTCCCTGGGAAACAGCTTCTCTCGCCGTTTATCCATTCAAAGCGGAAGGGGTCAGTTTCATGAATGTGAAGTGCTCCACAGAGAAAGGTGCTGCAACTCTGTGAGTTTACCTGTGAAGTCCACCTCTTATGTGGAGGACAACTGTATTCCTTTTTGTTTGTACGTCTCTGCCTGGCAGAGATTGAAACACTGTTGTGGGG
>NW_022935924.1:0-346 GCF_012274545.1 Fukomys damarensis | reverse complement strand
ACTTCATGGCAGTGAGAGAAGCTAAAGCAACAAAGGACTTCAGCAGCTTCTTTCTGCCCCGTTTATATTCTATCTAGGATACTAGGATTGCAATAATGCCAAACAATCAGTGAGCTGATGCAGCAGTCGCTCACTCTTAATCCCAGCAGCACACACTGCGGATTCGGCCACCCCTGAAAACAGCCCCGTTTATAACCACAAGAGGGCTTGAAAGAGACAACTAGAAACAAACCATGACACCATCTGAAAGGAAATGCATCACCTCACATCTAAAACCAAAATAAATTCTCGACAAACCTTAGAACTTAATAAATGACAATACCAAGCAATAAATAATAAAAAAGGA
>NW_022935923.1:0-220 GCF_012274545.1 Fukomys damarensis | reverse complement strand
CTGGCTGCTACAGTGATTAAATCTCTCTTAATAGGACGCGAAATAGTGAAAGGCAGAGTATCCCCGGACGCACTTGCTGACTTATGGTATGTGGTCATGAATATGGTTGATGCCCTCCACGCAGTACCCCCAGGACTGAGGGAGAAAGGTCCTCAAGGTCCTCAGAGCCTCCTCTCACTTGTTTCTTTAAGAAGGAGCCAGGAGACTGTCCTCAATGGAT
>NW_022935922.1:0-226 GCF_012274545.1 Fukomys damarensis | reverse complement strand
TCAAATCCATTATCATCTGATGAGACCACCATGTATATGAATGAGGCCCATCATTGTCTGAAAGGTATTTGCACAGAACATGACTGTATTCACACATATTAAGTTTTAAGACAAAAACAGGACTTCAGCATTAAGAATGGCTTGGCAATTACTTAGCAAAAACTAACTTATTGAATTAAGTCTTTATTAAACATTTCTTACACCTCATCATAAGCACTTCGGTTGA
>NW_022935921.1:0-7847 GCF_012274545.1 Fukomys damarensis | reverse complement strand
GAAATGAAATTTGGATTGAGCCAAATTGGGAATCTTGTGCCTCACGATTCTTCAACGTGTTTTAGAAGCAATGTTGAAGACGGCATTGCAAGAAGAGAAAGTTTTGGACTCAGTCTAGGATCTAATTGTGTTTGAGATTCCTTCAGTAGTCACAGGTGTGCTCCCCCAGCCTTGTTTCTCATGCACCAGACAAAAATAAATTAAAGGGCTAGGGATGTAAGAGAGAAGCCCAGGATTCGAGCCCCACCACTCAAGGGAGGAAAACAAAATTAATTAATTAACTGACTTAAAAAGTGAAAAGAAAAAAAAAAGATCGTGGAATTATAAAGGTATCTAGTTTTCCAGTTGTCACCCCACCCCACCACACCATGTTGGATCCTTTTCCCTGAGCTACATCCTCAGGCCTTATTGATTTATTTCTTTTCTCTTCTTCTTCCCTTTTATTTTCCATGCCAGGGTTTGAACTCGGGACCTTGTGCTTGCAAGTCAGGCGGTGGAACGACTGAGCTACATCAACGGCCCTCATTTTATTTTTGAGACAGCTTTCACAATAAATACCCAGGCTATATTTGTATTGGTGATCCTCCTGCCTCTTCTTCCTAGAATGCTGAGATTACAGGCACATGCCATTATGCTTGATTTAGTTGGGTTTTTTTAAATTCATTCATTCATTTTTTGGTATCAGGGAGCGAACGGGAGACCTTGCCCTTGTGAGGCACGCGACCCAACCGCTGAGCTAAATCCGCCAGTCTGAGGGTTCACAGAACTCCACTCACCACATGGCTGGGTTATTTTTATGTCAGCAAAGAAGTCACATAGAGCCGGGCATGGTGGCACACGTCGGTTGACCCAGCATTAGGGGGCGGCACTGAAGGAGGACATCACAAATTTAAGTCCAGCCTGCAACATTTAGTGATTTAGCAGGACAGGGGCTCAAAATAAACATGTAAAAAGGGGTCAAGGATGCAGCTCAGTTCTGTCTTACATTCATTCCCCACTCCATCCCCCAAAGTGAAGTACAGAAACTCAAAGGGAGGTTCAAAGATCCAGAGACATCTCAACTGGTGACAGCATGGCACTCTCCTTGAATTCCTAAGGAAGCCTGCACACCCGGCTGGCACTGTCAGGGGTCCTGACACGTAGGGTGAGTAGGTTCCATTGGCTGGATTACTTAGCAACAGAAATTCTAATTCACAAAGTACGGAGAAGCCTGTGGGCCCAAGTGAAAAGAAGTAGGGAGGGAGGTTTAGTTCAAAATTAATTCATTATTGGAAGTGGAAATGGAAGGGAAAGTAAAAAAGGATGAAGTTGTGGTATGTACAGGTAGCAGCTCCCTACGATGATGGTAATCTTTACGCACTGCAAATATTGGGGTTTAGCTCTGTGAATTAATTAAATTTAATATACTGTACTTAGTGAATAGTTAGTAGTGACCTGCAGACAGACACTAAGCTATCCTTGGCTTGATATCCTTTCATCTTTGACTCCTGCAATTAATTGAAACTGAAGAGGACTCATTCGCCCATCTTTCTATTCAGCCATAGGCGGGAGTCCAAACCAAGCTCATCCTTGACTAAACCCACGCAGCAACTGAAAAATCTAAAGACTTAGCATGAAACAACAGGAGCTAAAGTGCCACGTGGTTTTTCTTATACGGTAATTCCAAATCACTGAAAGAGCACACTAAATGCTAATAGGAAACGAGAAGCTCTTTTGAAATGGGAAAGGGAACAAGAGATGGAGGAAAGAGGGAAGGTAAGGGAATGAAAAAAGAATTAAAATGTGCAATACATGTGTTCGAATACCCACACGAAGAGTGTAATCGTTATGTACTGCCATCATACACTAAGAAAAAATTTGAAGTTAAAAAAACAAGTCTGGCACAAGGAGAAGCTATACATTGCTGAGTGGTAGAGGATGAAAGCACATTTTCATGGAAAGATTAGATTTTGCCCCCCCCTAAAAAGTAATCCGCACGCTGTATGGTTTCTTCTTTCACTTTCCCAACAAGGAAATATCTGCTTTCATACCTCGAGCCAATACTTCCTACTCTACTAGTTTTTCATCATTGGTACCACTGATGTCACTGCAATGGAGGTAGGGTACCTTGTCCATTGCAGGAGGCTCAGCAAAATCCTTGCATTCTGCCCACTACCAGTCAGTTAGATCCATTTCTGTTGTGAAAACAAAAAATGATTCCAAATATGCATTTCCTAAAGGGAAAAAGTGCCCCATGAAGGAATCATAGCCTGATCCCTATTTCTCTTGTCAGGAATCTTACTCTGTGGATTATCCTTTGGTTCTTCTTTACCGTCAACATCAACTTCAACTCCGCTGTACACTTTTGTGTGGTACCAGGGATCGAACTCAGGACCTTGCACTTGCGAGGCAGGCAGCGATGCCACTGAGCTGAATCCCTGGCCTTTCCATTGTACTCTTAACATGTGTGGACTATCAAATACTGTACCTACCACCTATGGGTGGAGGAGTACTCTGGTGAGCAAACTAACAGCCTAGTGCATGATGAGCTAGTGCTTTCCCACTGAGCTATATACCTTTAGCTTCAAATATCTTCCATCTTGAAATAAAGCTTGGTCCTCCATTCCAATTAACTCCGAAATTACCATTTAGTTTCTCAGTGGACTGCAAAACTTGTCAAGCATTTAAGAGACTTGATGATGAGCAATTCAGTGAATATATTTCTGAATTTCTGTCTCGTGGTCTTACGTGGTCTCTCAGAAAACTCTACCTCTTATCTCTTTGAAATCTCATTCTCTTTCCCAGGCTTTGTGACCACAACCTCGAGGTCTTCACCTTGGTTATCTGGCTGCTCTTTCAGGCTCTGTGGCAGCCTCCTCCACTAGAGGTCCATGTCCTCAAGGCTTAGCTTGCTTCTCTATTAGTCACCGCATTCTGTGCGTTCTGTACCAACCCGTTCCCTTGAACGTAACTTTCAACTTAAATGTTCACTCAAGCTGGAACTTCAAACGTACACTCTCAGAATGGATCAATGAAAGATCTGAAACTCTGAAAGCACCAGAAAAGCTCTGTGTGATCAATTCAGCAGCCCTTAGTGGCCCCCAAATTTACTTAACCTCAACTGATTCTACTGAGTACACAAGAAAATGAAATATGTAATCTGGGCATGGTGGTGCACCCTTGTAATCTCAGCACTCAGGAGGCTGAGGCAGGAGGATCACTGTGGAGTTTGAGACCAGCCTGGGCTACACAGTGAGTTCCAGATCAGACTACATGGTGAGACCCTGTCTCAAAAAGAAATTTTTTCTAAAAATATTTTCCAAGTAATGATGACAGGATAAGTGAATCTTCCACATGTATTTTGGACCCATCCTTCACACCATGTAAAACCCTGTCATAAAGTGGATCCTGCACATAGAGCTGGGAATGATGGTGCACATCTGTTATCCCAGCACCTGGGAGGCTCAGGCAGGAGGATCACAGTGAGTCTGAGGCCAGCCTGGGCTACATAGTGAGAGGAGACCCTATCCCAATGAAGCAAACAAAGCATCCTGGTATATCCATATATCATAGATAAAACTAAAAATCCCACAGAATTGTGATAGGCATGAATACATTTGCATGACCTTAAACATTGCTGTAGGGCTGGAGCTGTAGCTCAGCTGCAGAGCTGCCTGGCAAGCGAGTGGCCCTGAGTTCAAGTCCCAGTATATGTAAAAAAAACAAAAATTGAAGCACCCACTCACACAAAAACCATTGCTTCAAATATAATACCAAAAATGCTAAAAGGGAGGTAACAGGCAGATGAATAGAACTCGTCCAAAATTAAAACCTTTTTGTTATTCAAAGTGCACCTTACATCATGTATGCAAATATCAAAATATCCACTCAGCAACCTACACGTAAGTATACTTTTAAAGTTTTTCATGCACCAGATAAAAATAAATTAAAGGGTTAGGGATGTAAGAGACAAGCCCAGGATTCGAGCCCCACCCCTCAAGGGAGGAAAACAAAATTAATTAATTAACTGACTTAAAAATTGAAAAGACAGAAAAAAAAAAGATAGTGAGAATTATAATGGTATGTAGTTTTCCATTTGTCACCCCACCCCACCCCACCATGTTGGATTCTTTTCCCTGAGCTACATCCTCAGGCCTTATTTATTTATTTCATTTTTCTTCTTCTTCTCTTTTATTTTCCATACCAGGGTTCCAACTCGGGACCTTGTGCTTGTGAGTCAGGCGGTGGCACCACTGAGCTACATCAACGGCCCTCATTTTATTTTTGAAACAGCTTTCTCAATAAATATCCAGGGTACACTTTTATTGGTGATCCTCCTGCCTCTTCTTCCTGGAATGCTGACATTACAGGCACATGCCATTATGCTTGATTTAGTTGTTTTTTTTTCATTAATTCATTCATTTTTTGGTATCAGGGAGCCAACTGGAGACCTTGCCCTTGTGAGGCAGGCGACCCAACCGCTGAGCTAAATCCGCCAGTCTGAGGGTTCACAGAACTCCACCCTCCACATGGCTGGGTTATTTTTATGTCAGCAAAGAAGTCACATAGAGCCGGGCACGGTGGCACACGTTGGTGGACCCAGCATTGGCGGGCGGCCCTGAAGCAGGACATCACAAATTTAAGTCTAACCTGCAACATTGAGCGATGTAGCAAGACAGGGGCTCAAAATAATAACGTACAATGGGGTCAGGGATGCAGCTCAGTTCTGTCTTACATTCATTCCCCACTCCATCCCACAAAGTGAAGTACAGAAACTCAAAGGGAGGTTCAAAGATTCAGAGACATCTCAACTGGTGACAGCATGGCACTCTCCTTGAATTCCTAAGGAAGCCTGCACACCCGGCTGGCACTGTCAGGGGTCCTGACCCCTGGGGGAGAGTAGGTTCCATTGGCTGGTTTACTTAGTAACAGAGATTGTAATTCACAAAGTACGGGAAGCCTGTATGCTCAAATGAAAATAAGTAGAGAGGGAGGTTTAGTCCAAAATTAATTCAATATTGGAAGTGGAAAGGGAAGGGAATGTAAAAAGGATGAAGATGTGTTATGCACAGGTACCAGCTCCCCACGATGATGGTAATCTTTATTCACTGGAAATGTTGGGGATTTAGCACAGTGAATTAATTAAATTTAATATACTGTACTTAGTAAATAGTTACTAGTGACCTCCAGATTGACACTAAGCTATCCTTGGCATGATATCCTTTCATCTTTGACTCCTGCAATTAATGGAAAGTGAAGAGGACTCATTCGCCCATCTTTCTATTCAGCCATAGGCTGGAGTCCAAACCAAGTTCATCCTTGACTAAACCCACGCAGCAACTGAAAAATCTAAAGACAGCACGAAATAACACCAGCTAAAGTGCCGCGTGGTTTTTCTTAGACGGTAATTCCAAATCACTGAAAGAGGAAACTAAATGCTGATAGGAAACGGGAAGCTCTTTTGAAATGGGAAAGGGACAGAGAGATGAAGGAAAGAGGGAAGGTAAGGGAATGAAAAAAGCATTAAAATGTGCTATACATGTGTTCGGATTCCCCCCACGAAGAGTGTAATCGTTATGTGCTGCAATCATACACTAAGAAAAAATTTAAAGTTAAAAAAACAAGTCTGGCCGAAGGAGAGGGTATACATCGCTCAGTGGTAGAGGTTGGAAGCACATTTCCATGGAAAGATTAGATTTTGCCCCCCCCAAAAAAAGTAATCCGCACGCTGTATGGTTTCTTCTTTCACTTTCCCAACAAGGAAATATCTGCTTTCTTACCTAGAGCTAATACTTCCTACTCTGCTAGTTTTTCATCCTTGGTACCACTGATGTCACTGTAATGGAGGTAGGGTACCTTGTCCATTGCAGGAGGCTCAGCAAAATCCTTGGATTCTGCCCACTACCAGTCAGTTGGATCCATTTCTGTTGCAAAAACAAAAAATGATTCCAAATATGCATTTCCTAAAGGGAAAAAGTGCCCCATGTAGGACTCATAGCCTGATCCCTATTTCTCTTGTCAGGAATCTTACTCTGTGGATTATCCTTTGGTTCTTCTTTACCGTCAACCTGAACTTCAAGTCCGCTGTACACTTTTGTGTGGTACCGGGGATCGAACTCAGGACTTTGCACTTGAGAGCCTGGCAGTGATGCCACTGAGCTGAATCCCTGGCCTTTCCATTGTACTCTTAACATCTGCAGACAATCAAATAGTGTACCTACCACCTGTGGGTGGAGGAGTACTCTGGTGAGCAAACCCTCAGCCTAGTGCATGCTGAGCAAGCGCTTTCCCACTGAGCTATATACCTTTAGCTTCAAATATCTTCCATCTTGAAATAAAGCTTGGTCCTCGATTCCATTGAACTCCCCAATTGCCACTTACTTTATCTGTGCACTGTCAAACTTGTCAAGCATTTAAGAGACTTGATGATGAGCAATTCAGTGAATACGTTTCTGAATTTCTGTCTCGTGGTCCTACGTGGTCCCTCAGAAAACTCTACCTCTTATCTCTTTGAAATCTCATTCTCTTTCCCAGGCTTTGTGACCACAACCAGGAGGTCTTCACCTTGCTTATCTGGCTGCTCTTTCAGGCTCTGTGGCAGCCTCCTCCACTAGAGGTCCATGTCCTCAAGGCTTAGCTTGCTTCTCTATTGCTCACCGCATTCTGCACGTTCAGTACCAACCCGTTCACTTGAACGTAACTTTCAACTTAAATGTTCACTCAAGCTGGAACTTCAAACTTACACTCTCAGAATGGATCAATTAAAGATCTGAAGCTCTGAACGCACCAGAAAAGCTCTGTGTTCACGATATTGTACACTGATACTTGGTTAGAAAGATAGATCAAATGGGCTGGGGATTTAGCTCAGCATTTAGCTGGGGATACTTGGTTAGAAATATAGATCAATTTGCTGAGAAATATAGATCAATTGGGCTGGGGATTTAAATTCCCAGCTCAATTGATCTATATTTCTCGCCTCACAAGTGCAAAGTCCTGAGTTCCATCGCACTTACCAATAACACAAAACAACCGCAACAACAACATAGATCAATTAAACGGCTCTTAGTGCCCCCCAAATTTACTTAACCTGAACTGATTCTACTGAGTACAGAAGAAAATGAAATATGTAAGCTGGGCATGGTGGTGCACCCGTGTAATCCCATCACTCAGGAGGCTGAGGCAGGAGGATCGCTGTTGAGTTTGAGACCAGCCTGGGCTACACACAGAGTTCCAGATCAGACTACATAGTGAGACCCTGTCTCAAAAAGAAATTTTTTTAAAAAATATCTTCCAAGTAATGATGACAGGATAAGTGAATCTTCCACATGCATTTTGGGCCCATCCTTCACACCATGTAAAACACTGTCTTAAAGTGGATCCTGCACCTAGAGCTGGGAATGATGGTTCACATCTGTTATCCCAGCACCTGGGAGGCTCAGGCAGGAGGATCACAGTGAGTCTGAGGCCAGCCTGGGCTACATAGTGAGAGGAGACCCTATCTCAATCAAGCAAACAAAGCATCCTGCTATATCCATATATCATAGATAAAACTAAAAATGCCACAGAATTGTGATAGGCATGAATACATTTCCATGACCTTAAACATTGCTTTAGGGCTGGAACTGTAGCTCAGCTGCACAGCTGCCTGGCAAGCGAGAGGCCCTGAGTTAAAGTCCCAGTATATATAAAACAAACAAAAACCGAAGAACCCACACAGAAAAAAAAACATTGCTTTAAATATAATACCAAAAATGCTACCAGTGAGGTAAGAGGCAAATGAATGGAACTCGTCCAAAATTAAAACGTTTTTGTTATTCAAAGTGCACCTTACATCACGTATACAAATATCAAAACATCAACTCAGCACC
>NW_022935920.1:0-547 GCF_012274545.1 Fukomys damarensis | reverse complement strand
TGTAAATACATACACAATTATGTAAAAATAAGGAAATATTTGACATATGGTTATGTAGTGTTTCTGTAAGGCATAAAACATAATTAATTGTTCATCTTAATTTTTAACAATTTTTTTTCATTGAGTTTATTTGTACATTTAAGGCAAACAATACAGTTGCATTCATCATTGGGATCTTGTACCTTTACATGATGTATCTTGGTTGTTATTTTTTATCTTAAATTTTTGATATACCTTCTAGGAATTCTTAGTCACTAAAATCATGACTGGCCTAAAAGTTTGTTTATCTATCAAACATTTTATATCATTAATTCCATTGAACTTTCAATTTGTATTTACATTTATTCTTGTCTAGGAAATACTTCAAAGAGTACAATCTGTCTTTATATTTGTTCAGTCACTATAGGAGAGCTGTACCATTAATAATGTATGCTTTGTGAATAATTAGTATAATAGAATTCTGGTATTTACTGTTTAAACTTATTGTGCTTGGAAATGTCTTCATTACATTGTATAACATGACCCAGTGGTTTCAGTCTAATGGAGA
>NW_022935919.1:0-637 GCF_012274545.1 Fukomys damarensis | reverse complement strand
GTTATTCCATAATGTTATAAACTGGACTCAGAACTTCACATGTTGATTCCTAATTCTCAAAGTGTTAACATTTGGAATTAGGGTTTAAGGACCTAATCAATTCACAAGGGTAGAATCCTCATCCTGGTATATGTTCCTCACAAAAAGACAAGAATATCTCTCTCTCTCCCTCCCTCCTTCCAATTTTTGGTACATTTTAGGTATACACTAAATGACATTCATCATTGCGAATTTGTACCTTTACATAATATAATTTGGTTCTATATTTTTCCCCATTCCCCTGCCCTCCCTTCAACCCCTCTGCTTCTCCCTATTTACCAAGACTTTCTGTTTCTTTCTTTTCTCCTATTTATTTTTTTCTCTTCATTTCTTTCCCCTTTCCCTCCAACTTCCCCTTTCCCTTTGGATCTTTTCTTCCTATATCACATTTTGATCCTTATATATACTTTCAGTTTCTCACACCAAAAAACTATTCAGTATTTACACATGTGCATCCTATTTATTTCACTTAAAAGTATGACCTCAATGTGCATCCATTTAGCTATAAATGTCTCTAGTTTCTCATTCTTTAGGGCCAAGAAGTACTTCATTTTATTACACACACACACACACACACACACACACACACACACACACA
>NW_022935918.1:0-1179 GCF_012274545.1 Fukomys damarensis | reverse complement strand
GCAGGGACAAGGGGAAAAAATGAGAATCAAGACCTATTATGTAAAGGTACAGAATCCCAATGTAATGTAATTGTATTGTATACCTAGATTGTACCAATAAACTCAATTAAAAAAAAAAGAAGAAGACAGGAGGGAAAGAGAGAAGGAAGAAATAAAAACAACAAAATAACAACAAATTGGGCTGGGGATTTAGCCCAGCGGTTCGGTAGCCTGCCTTGCAAGCGCAAGGACTCAAGTTCAATCCCCAGTACCGGGAAAAAAAAAAATAACAACAAACTAGAAGGCCAGGGATTTAGCTCAGTGGCACTGCACTTGTCTTGCAAGCACAAGGTCCTGAATTAGATCCCCAGTACCAAAACAAACAAACAAAAACTAGAAACTGTGTTCACATTCATAAAAACAAGATCAAGAAAAAAAAAATCAAGAACCTTCAGAAGAGTAAGAAAAAAGAAAAACAGAAGAAAATAAAAAAAGGAAAAGAAAAAAATTCAATTTAAGGCATGTCGCTGCTGTCACTGTTAAGACAACGTGGGCAGACAGAATCCTGATCTGAGTTGATTAATCCCAGCAAGCCAGCCGAGGCTTTACTGTGGGATACTGGATAATCCTAGCAAGGCTGCACCCTTGGTTCCACTGAAGTTTAGGCTGGTTTTGACTACGAGGCTGGAACCGGATTCCTTGAGCCTACAACACTCCCCGTGCCTCCTGCGGGTTTGAACTCCGTGCCGCACTGAGGCACCCGGACCAAGAGACGGAGTCGGCCCGCAGCTGTTCCGAGTTCGGGCTCCCAGGCCCCGCTTCAAGACGGCCGCAGGCCAATCTCCACGCCCCTCCGCGTCCGCACCCGGGTAACTCACCAGCCACTGCGGCCCGCTGCGTCCACTGCTCCGTTTCTCCGTGGAGGCCTCTGCGGTCGTCCGTAGTCACCGTGCATCTGCAGGTTTGAGCTGCCCTTTCCGCCCCGTGAGCCCGGGTGCTCAGGGAGAAAACGCTGTCCGCCACCTCCGTCCTTTTCGTTGAAGTCTCTCTTCACTCTCCCTGTGGCCTTCAGTTCTCACTCCAGCTCCTGCCTGGGTCCTGGAGACCCCTCTCCTTCCTCCTCCTCCGCCTCACACTACCGCAGTCCCCAGTCAGGACACCAAATCTCGCAGAGGCTCTTTCTCTGCGGCTCGCCGCTCC
>NW_022935917.1:0-567 GCF_012274545.1 Fukomys damarensis | reverse complement strand
AAGAAGATCATCCATCCTGACCAAGTCGGATTTATTCCAGAGATGCAAGGGTGCTTCAACATATGAAAGTCAATAAATGTAATACATTATATAACAAAGTCAAGGACAAAAACCATATGATCCTCTCAATAGATGCAGAAAAAGCATTTGATAAAATTCAACACCCATTCATGATAAAAACCCTGCAAAAAATTGAAATAGATGGTCTATACCTAAAATTAATAAAGGCTATTTATGAAAAACCATCAGCCAACATCATATTGAATGGCCAAAAACTGAAAATCTTCATGTTATCTTCATGTTAAAATCAGGAACAAGACAAGGATGCCCACTATCACCACTTCTCTTCAATATAGTTCTGGAAACATTAGCCACAGCAATTAGACAAGAGAAAGAAATTAAAGCAATAAAGATAGGAAAGGAAGAAGTGAAACTATCATTATTTGCCGATGATATGATACTCTACATTGAAGATCCAAAAAACTCCACCAAAAAACTTATAGCCTTAATTGACAGATTCAGTAGAGTATCTGGATACAAGGTGAATATCCAAAAATCAATAGCCTT
>NW_022935916.1:0-209 GCF_012274545.1 Fukomys damarensis | reverse complement strand
CGGTTGTCGAGGTCCTCCCCGTCTTTCTGCACATCTGATTCCAAATGTAAGTCCTGTGAAGCAACATTTAAACCAAACACATCCTAGCAATCTATGAGTTAATATGGCGCATGGGGTTGGTAAGTTAGATCTGCGTGAATCACAGGCTTTACTCAGGAGTGACCGGCTAGTAGGTTCAAGAATCCAGACAGAGATAAGCCTCAGACCAC
>NW_022935915.1:0-1207 GCF_012274545.1 Fukomys damarensis | reverse complement strand
GTGCTGGAGGGCATCCGCATCTGCAGGAAGGGGTTCCCAAGCAGAATCCTTTACGCAGACTTCAAGCAGAGGTTTGTGTCTCATAACTTCCCACCTTTTACATAAAGCAGTGTTTAATGTTTAACGACATTCATTTTCCAAAATTTAATCTATCACCTGCTAATTTTCTTTATAATTTGACAGATACAAAGTTCTAAATGCCAGTGCTATTCCAGAGGGTCAATTTATTGACAGCAAGAAGGCTTCTGAGAAACTTCTAGGGTCTATTGACATTGACCACACCCAGTACAAATTTGGCCACACCAAGGTACCAGCAGCCCAAAATTTCTATCATATTTTGATCATTTTCAGACTTTCTCATGAGTGGAAATAACATATTTAACTTGTTCTTTGCCAAGGTTTTCTTTAAAGCTGGCCTCTTGGGAACCCTAGAGGAGATGCGAGACGAAAAGCTGGCCCAACTCATCACACGCACCCAAGCCATGTGCAGAGGATTCCTGATGAGGGTGGAGTTCAGAAAGATGGTGGAGAGGAGGTGAGGAATGAAGCACAATCTTCCTCTGCGTACTTCTAGAAATGAATTCCGTGCATTCACCGCTTTTGTTGTGAGGGGCACTTTACACATTCTTTGCCACTTGCATCTCTTTTCCTTTTCCTATCACAGGGACTCCATCTTCTGCATCCAGTACAACGTCCGCGCCTTCATGAACGTCAAGCACTGGCCCTGGATGAAGCTGTATTTCAAGATCAAGCCCCTTCTCAAGAGTGCAGAGACCGAGAAGGAGATGGCCAACATGAAAGAAGAATTTGAGAAGGCCAAGGAGGAGCTGGCTAAGTCGGAGGCAAAGAGGAAAGAACTGGAGGAGAAGATGGTAGCGCTGATGCAAGAGAAAAATGACCTGCAACTCCAGGTTCAAGCTGTGAGTATCACACAGTGCACAGCTTGACCGAATATAAGGATTTTTCTTAATTGAGAGTTTAACATTAAAAGGCTTTTCATGAAACACTTTTTGTGATTGCTGGCCCTTCAGAAACGCTAAGATTCAGATTTAAAGAAGCAGTAGGTGCAGAGCCATGTGTCCCACAGCATGTGCACTGTGCACCCACACATTACTTTGGTCACTAACATGCAGTCACAAAATATCCCTAAATGTTTTTCTTTCTTGGTGGAATCATCCTCTTAGATTATTCTCTCTTTAGTAAATAC
>NW_022935914.1:0-224 GCF_012274545.1 Fukomys damarensis | reverse complement strand
GTCACCCTGGTCTATTCTATTGCAGCTTATATGCCACTTGTGCTAAGTGCTTGCTTCTTGGCTTCTGGTTGGTGGAGGGCGAGGGACAACTTTGTTCTATTCCCTGGGGCCTTATAAGGGTAGTGCTCAGGACAGACCCCTGCCTTATTCCTGCAGTCCCGGCCTATGCTTGGGCCCATATGGCTGCTGGGTCCCTCAGAGCTGTTCTCAGACAAGGTATAAGA
>NW_022935913.1:0-263 GCF_012274545.1 Fukomys damarensis | reverse complement strand
AAAGAAGAATAGCATAAGACTGATTGGAGTCAATGAAGAAACAGGAGAGAGTGCAAATGACATAAAAAAACTGTTCACAGAAGTAATAGCAGAAATTTTCCCAAGTAAGGGAAAAGAACCTTGACATACAGATAAGTGAGGCATATAGAATTGCAACTAGCCATGATAAAAAAAATCTACACATAGGCATAAGATTCCATAAACCCAACAGAAGAACAAAATTCTACAAGCAGTTAGAGAAAAGAAACAAATCACATACAAAG
>NW_022935912.1:0-392 GCF_012274545.1 Fukomys damarensis | reverse complement strand
CGCTGTGAGTTCGAGACCAGCCTGGTCTACACAGTGAGTTCCAGGTCAGTCTCAACTACATAGGGAGACCCCCATCTCAAAAAATAAAATCAAAACCAGCTAGAAATCGTACTCCTTCTGCGACAGTCATTAATAAGATGTGTCTGAGGTTGAGTGCCTAATAAAACCTACAAACAGAACTGCTGTTCTGACCCGCGGATGGAGGCGACCAAGCCAAACTGCTTCTTTTCTTTTGTCTTTCTCTTTCTTCCTTCCTTCCTTTTTTTTCAGTAGTGGTCATTGAACCCAGGGCCTTTGCACTAAGCCATATATCACCAACCCTTTTCGATTTTTATTTGGAGACAAGGTCTCACTAAGTCATGAAGTTTTCCAGGCCTGGCTTGAACTTGCCA
>NW_022935911.1:0-214 GCF_012274545.1 Fukomys damarensis | reverse complement strand
TTAACTTGTGGCTACTAATCTTATGTATTAAATAGATCTTTTAAATACAAACCAATGTATTCTAAACTATTGTCTGCATTTATATAAAATTTTTAAAATTACAAAAAATCTGTCTTTTAATGTCTTTTATCTATGATTTAAGTATTAAGTATCATTGTTCTATTTTTCTAAAGGGAATTTCTCCACAGTAATTTTATATGACTATTAAAATTAT
>NW_022935910.1:0-234 GCF_012274545.1 Fukomys damarensis | reverse complement strand
TTGGTGTTGCCAAAAATTCCTCCCACCTGAAGGAAAGCTTAGACCACAATACACTATGATAATGGAGAAGAAAAATTTCTTGGTTATGTCCCAGTTAGGTGTGTGAGCCTTGCAGAATGATGGAGTCCACAATCTGTGCAGTTAAGATCAACTGATAGATGATTAATTGTCTCTTCTCATTTATCAGATCTCAGAATTAGGGCAGAAAGGTGAAAGAGATTTAACATATTCTTC
>NW_022935909.1:0-231 GCF_012274545.1 Fukomys damarensis | reverse complement strand
GGGAGCCCCAGCGGCCTTGCACTGCCCCAGCCCCAGCCCCTGCCTGCCTCTCTTTCCCACCTCCAGCCTGGTTTGGTTTGGTTGGGTTTGGGTTGGGGTTTTTTGAGACAGAGCCTCACTATGTGGCCCAGGTGGCCTAGAACTCGCATCTTCCTGCCTCAGCCTCCTGAGTGCTGGGATGACAGGTGTGACCCTGCCACAACCCCAGCTCTGAACCACAGAGGTCTTGGG
>NW_022935908.1:0-674 GCF_012274545.1 Fukomys damarensis | reverse complement strand
AAGAACTAAAGTTGTCCAGTAGTGATGATCAGTTGGCAGAGCTGTGACTCCTTGGTACGATGTCCTGGTGAATGACCAGCCAGTGCTCAAAACCCTGCAGTATTTAGAACCCACGTGTTCAGAATCATTTTTATATCAAGTCCTTTCCATTCTGGGTGCGTGAGTTCTTAGCTCAGCGGCTTTCCTATGAGCTTCCTTGTCCTTACCAGCCATCGTCTGTCCCTGTCCCAGGGCATTTCTGGGACATCCCATGAATTTGGCCACACTGTGACGTCTGCCTGCCCACTGAGCAGACCGCTCTCTGACCAGGCATCGCTTCTTTTTCCCTCGCTGCCAAGGACTTTAAGATGAGGGCTGTCTTCCAAAGTCTTTACCTGCAGCAGGGCTGACCACACCATCTGCTTCATTAGAGTTGAGTTCGTAGTGTGTTTACTGCGTAGTTTAATCTGTTTTAGTGAGTGAGACCCCCACAGACCGACAGCATGGCCAGTGATCTCTTTGTGCCAGGGCGGGGGCTTCACTGGGCTATGCCCTCTGTCTGCCGCCTCTGACTGGTGGTCTGTAGGAAGCCCCTCGGTGGCAGCCCCTGGAACCACCTCCCTTTTTATTTTCACTCACATGTTCCTCCACGGGTCAGAAGACACCTGAGTGTAGGACTTGGGTATGGGAAGGCG
>NW_022935907.1:0-201 GCF_012274545.1 Fukomys damarensis | reverse complement strand
TCCCGTCTCTCCCTTGCGCTAGCAGGAGCCCTGACCCAAGAGAAGGGACTTCTACTCCTTTGTCATTCCTCACCCTGGACGTCCAACTAACAACGACACCCACAAACCAGCGCTCAGAGCACTACTCAGGGAGGAAATTGGGGAGACTATATCGTCAACGACATAGCTCGCCAACCCTCCTCGCTGGCCAGTCGCTGCGCA
>NW_022935906.1:0-209 GCF_012274545.1 Fukomys damarensis | reverse complement strand
TGTGAGTTTACCAGTGAAGTCCACTTCTTAGGGGGAGTACAACTGTAATCCTTTTTATTTGTAGGTCTCTGCATCTCAGAGACTCAAACACTGTTGTGAGGCACTTTTAGCAGAGAAGCCCTTCAGGTCTAAGGGAGTGCCTAGCGGTTCTGAGTGCACACAGGCCTCCAGAACTCTGTATACTTGGGATAGGTTCAGTTTGAAATTAG
>NW_022935905.1:0-213 GCF_012274545.1 Fukomys damarensis | reverse complement strand
GTTGCATGCCTTAGAATTTGTCTCTTCCATTAACTTAACATATCTTTTCATTCCAATTCTTTACTCAATGACTTAAAGACCAACATTTTTATAGATATTAATAAAACAATTTCAAAATAAGATCTGCAGCAAGAAGACAAAATCCTTAATAGTTTTTTCTGATGAAGAATGTTTTAGCAATATCACTTTTAATTTCTTCTTTACTTTCTCTTA
>NW_022935904.1:0-270 GCF_012274545.1 Fukomys damarensis | reverse complement strand
TTTCTGAGGGACCACGTAAGACCACGAGACAGAAATTCAGAAACATATTCACTGAATTGCTCACCATCAAGTCTCTTAAATGCATGAGACGTTTGACAGTGCCCAGAGAAACTCAATGGTAATTTGGGAGTTCAATGGAATCGAGGAACAAGCTTTATTTGAAGATGGAAGATATTTGAAGGTAAAGGTATATAGCTCAGTTGGAATGCGCTTGCTCAGCATGCACTAGGCTGTGGGTTTGCTCACCAGAGTACTCCTCCTCCCATAGGT
>NW_022935903.1:0-201 GCF_012274545.1 Fukomys damarensis | reverse complement strand
GAGGAAAAAATAAGAACCAAGATACATCATGTAAAGGTAGGCGATCCCAATGATGAATGTAACCGTGTACTCAAAATATACCAATAAACAATGTTTTTTAAATAATAAATAAAATTTAAAAGAATAAACAAATTTAACAAATTAAAGCATCTATAATCAAAGCATGATTACAAAAATGCAAAAGCAGACTGAGGAAAAAGC
>NW_022935902.1:0-259 GCF_012274545.1 Fukomys damarensis | reverse complement strand
CAACAGCCAATTGAGGTAATCATCAGAAAATCTCCACATTTTGTCCCTATCTGGGCTCCTCAGTGAGGTAAAAGGGAAACTGTCAGTGATCATCAGGTATCCTCCGTCTCAGTGTGACCTGAACCAAAGTTGCCAGAGCCCTTTCTTAAGCCTCCATTAAGAGTTGAGCTACAGGTTTGGATTGCTTTCTCTATTAGTAAGAGATGACCCCATGTAAAAAGATTAAAAACTACCTGTGAGCCTTTTCTCCCTCCTAGGC
>NW_022935901.1:0-306 GCF_012274545.1 Fukomys damarensis | reverse complement strand
GGAAGGAATAAAGAACGGAATGCAGGGCTGTATGCAGGAAAGGGGAGAGTGCAACCAGTTAAAACTTAGTAGATATATGTGTGACAGGATGTCAGAAAGCCTGGGAAACAACCCCGGCAGAGGAGAATTTATCAGAGCAAAGCGAGACCCTCTCAGTGCACACACAAAAGCACAATGCTTAGAAAATCACGTGCACAGTGACTCTGCCTCCTTAGGGGGCATCTGGACTGGAGACCAGTGTTTCCTGTAAATTCCACGGTGGGACAGGGCCTCATAGGAGGAGCAACACGGAAGTCACGTTGTCTT
>NW_022935900.1:0-1225 GCF_012274545.1 Fukomys damarensis | reverse complement strand
GACCACCTCTGCCTCTGTAGAGTGGGTCCAAAGACTGGCACAGTCAGGAGGTCTGAGAGTGCGTGTGTGGGGGGAGGGGGGAGAGGACAGGGGGGATGACTGACTTATGGGGGTTGAGGGGCGCCCATGCAGCTACCTTCCTGGTGCTTGAGCGTTGGCTGCTTAGGCGGGAGAAGGCGTGGCTCTCCATGGACACTCTGTTAATTGACCATCTTCTCTCTATCTCTCTTGACTTGTCTTTGAATCCACTCTGGCTCTATTTCACCTGTCTCTTAATTAGACTCTCTACCACTCAGTTTTCAAATGTCCAGCTAGAGTCTTTTGTCTGGCCATGAAGCACTCAGTTAAAATCAGAGGACTGAGGCTCTGTAGATATAGAAAGCCACAGCACTTTCAAAATTGTCCTGAGTCTAGTAAGTAGCAGCAGCAGAATCCTAAGTCACATCTGTCTGATTCAGAAGCTCCCACTCTTTCCAATGATGTTTGAAAAGGGAGTGGACAGACCAGAGTTCAAAATATTCAGCTGTTTCCCCATATCTGTAGCTTGTACACATTTAAGGCCTAAGAAGAGTAGCAATAAAGACAAGAAATTCAGATACAATTTTATTCCTAATCTTCATTTTATAGATCAGACTTTTGGGTGCGTGGATCAGCAAAGTTAAGTGTTATCAGTTCATAGTGACATGTTATATTTTTAATACATTTTATAACCAATAAGTAAGTGACCAATAAGTAAATAACAATGATAAATACAGTAAAAATAATGACATGGAATAAAATAATCTACAGGAGAAAATCACTTAATTACAAAGGGAAACAGCAAAAAGAGCAGAAAGGAAAGAATAATCTAGAAAATAATAAAATGGCATTAGCAAGTTCTTACTTTTCAAGAATTACCT
Source organism: Fukomys damarensis (assembly GCF_012274545.1). NCBI lineage: Eukaryota > Metazoa > Chordata > Mammalia > Rodentia > Bathyergidae > Fukomys > Fukomys damarensis. The sequence continues at coordinate 326 of NW_022935900.1, read as the reverse complement.
TGAATGGGCTGGGGGGTTTAGCTCTGTGGCACAGTCACCTGCCTTGCAAGTGCAAGGTCCTGAGTTCAATCCCCGGTACTGCCCCCAAATTACCTTGAATGAAAGTGAGTTAATATTTTTCTAGTCATAAGATATAATGTGGTTAAACAGTACAAAAAAAAGCCTAACTATATGCTGCCTACAAGACACTAACTTTACTTGTAAGGATAGCTAGATAGATAGATCTATATGTATGTATGTATGTATGTATGTATGTATGTATGTATCTATCTATCTATCTATCTATCTATACTGAAAGAAAAGGGATGGGGAGAATCCATGCAAAT
>NW_022935899.1:0-240 GCF_012274545.1 Fukomys damarensis | reverse complement strand
CAGCCCTTTCCAATCCTGAATGGTGAGCAGGAGCCATGAGTTACACTTGTACACAATCCTCACCCTTCAGCCCCGACAGGACCTGTGACCAGCCTGTAGGCTGTAGAAATGTAGCAAAACTGATGGGGAGCTCTTCCAGGCTTATGCGGCGGAGCAATTTTCCTGCTGATCTTGAATAAGTAAACAACCACACTGTGAGAGGGTCCTGAGAAGTGGAGGGGGCACTTCTGATCCTGAAAA
>NW_022935898.1:0-981 GCF_012274545.1 Fukomys damarensis | reverse complement strand
GAGGCTGGCGGTAGATGTTATCACTCAGGATCTCTGCAGCTCTCTTGCACTTGACCACATCCACTGACCCGATGGGGACCCAGCCGATGCCTCTCAGCCATTGCAGATCAGATTTATAAACATTCTGATGAGATCAAACACAAAAGCCAATAATACTGGAGTTCCTATGGCACAATTTCAAAAATGAAGACTGGAAAACTTTGGAAAAGGAGTGCCTATGTCTTCTGAAATATGAAGGCTAAGGATAGCAAAAGCAATTCTAGGCAACAGAGAAATGGCAGTGGGTATCACAATTCCCAACTTAAGGCTATACTACAAAGTCACTGTGATAAAAACAAAAGCATGGTACTGGCAAAGAAACAGACCTGAGGATCAGTGGAATAGATCTGAGGATGCAGAAACAACTCTAGACACACTTAGCTACCTCATCTTTGACAAAGGAGCCAACCATCCTCGCTAGAGGAAAGAAAGCCTCTTTAATAAATGTGTTGGAAAAACTGGATTTCAACCTGCCAAAGATTAAAGCTAGACGCTTTTCATTCATTATAAACTGAACTAAAGTCCAAGTGGATTAAAGATATAATTATTAAACAGAGACACTACACTTGCTGGAAGATAAGTTAGGTACAATTCTCAAATACATTGGCATTGGAAAAGACTTTCTGAACAAATCCACAGTAGCACAAGAACAAGCACAAAGAATCAACAACAGGGATCTCATCTTTTTAAAAAGTTTCTACACTGCAAGAGAAACCACCAACAGAGCTAAACTTTCAACAGTTGTTCCTCAGACAATGGTCTATAAAGAACTCAAAAAAATCAGACCTCCCCCCAATATGAAGACCCAATCCAAAAATGGGCATCTGAAATGAACAGACATTTCTGAGAAAAAGAAAAAAGTAACAGAGCAAATAAACCTATGAAAAAATGTTCAACATCACAGGTCATTTGAGAGATGCAGATGCAAACAACGCTGAGATT
>NW_022935897.1:0-205 GCF_012274545.1 Fukomys damarensis | reverse complement strand
ATTGGGTAATTTACCTTTAATCAGGGCCGAGGAAAATCCCTGGCCAACCAACCCCAGCAGACAGCTCCTTCAAGGCTCACTGACAGCCAATGGGCGGGAGGACAAGAGAAAAGGAGACAGCAGAGTCCTGGCAAGCAAAACTTTTTTTTTTTTAATGAATTCATTTCAAATGAAAGTCCATTCAAGGCATGCAGAAAAGCCAGTT
>NW_022935896.1:0-237 GCF_012274545.1 Fukomys damarensis | reverse complement strand
ATTTTTGAAGATTGTTTTGGCTATTCTGTGTCCCTTGCAATTTTGTATGAGTATTACAATGACTATCTTGTCCCTATATGGAAAATGAAATTTCCTGTGAATATTATGATGACTATTTTGTCCGTATAAGGCTCTTGGAATTTTGATAGACATTACATTGACTCTGTCTTCCAGTTCACATACAGTAGAGGTCTTATTTGTTTAAATCTTTTATACTTTCTTTTTTGGTACCGGGGA
>NW_022935895.1:0-203 GCF_012274545.1 Fukomys damarensis | reverse complement strand
TAGATTGCACCTCAAAACCACTTACGACTATCAAATGTTAATTTTTTTAAACTAAGCCAAACGAAAATGCTATCAACATTGATTTGATCTTTGCATTTTGCATATGTGTGTGTGTGTGTGTGTGTGTATAATTATCACACTGAATCTCATAAATAGGTATATGAAATAATTTTTAAAATAGCTTCAGTCATGGAAAAGAATAT
>NW_022935894.1:0-285 GCF_012274545.1 Fukomys damarensis | reverse complement strand
TTTTATATTTGGGGGCCTGGGGATGGTGCCCAGGTCCCAGCTCAGACAGTTGGGCCCCAAACTCGCAGACCAGCGCGGGAAGGAGGAGTGGACGCTTCTCTGCGAGCTCACGGCGACAGGTTCACCCCTCCTGCTCCCCCACACTGCCCGGGGGACTGAACCCAGGGCCTCGGCACTGACCCCCGACCCCAGCCCCTGTCTAAACCGGAGAGGAGGAAGGGCGGGCGGTCACCTGTCACCACGAGGTCCAGGGCATCGCTGGGCTCCGACCAGCGGCCCCCGCTC
>NW_022935893.1:0-219 GCF_012274545.1 Fukomys damarensis | reverse complement strand
ACACTTCTGACCTACAGAATTGAAAGTAGAATGATTAAGTCTTATTTTAACCCACCAGGTTTTCGATAATTTGTTATGACCACAATGAAAAATTGGAGAAGCATTTATGTATATCGCATATCTCTATAACTTCTGCTGTGACACTTTATGAATTTAATCATGAAATCAGTATTTCCTAATTTCCTTTAAATGACAAACACACCTTGAAATAGCTCCACC
>NW_022935892.1:0-251 GCF_012274545.1 Fukomys damarensis | reverse complement strand
GCAAGTGCACATGAGACCTGGGCCTCGGTGCTTTCTGCTGCATCTCTTCCACTGCCTCGCTCCGCCATTCAGTCTCACGTCATGAGGAACAATTGGAATCTCAGTGCGAATGGCGTGCATATCAGCATTTGCCAAGCTCTGGTTTGAGTCTGAAAGATGTCAAGCAAGCAGCGCTTTGAGAATATAGTATTCCATCCTCAAACATGCTTGGGAGTATTCTAAATTCTCTCCTCCTTATTTCAAAATGCAAG
>NW_022935891.1:0-319 GCF_012274545.1 Fukomys damarensis | reverse complement strand
GAGACCCAGGGGTCCTCCTTGAACCCATCAGCTGAACACATCTTCCCTCTCTTCCTCTCTCTCGCGCTCCTGTATTCTCGACACTTGGGTACCCAGCATACGCACAGGAGGCACGCAGTACGTATTTGCTGAACGAAGGAAGGGGAGCCCGCTCCAGGACAGCTCTCTCATGCAGAAGCGGCTCTTGGGGTGAAGCAGAACACACTCACACCACCTGTCCGCCTGTCCCCAGCTCGAGCGCAGACTACTGCTGCGCGTCCAGTGTTCTGCAAAGGCCTGCCTGCGTCTTTCCTCCCCTTCTCTTTGGGGAAAGAACCAA
>NW_022935890.1:0-225 GCF_012274545.1 Fukomys damarensis | reverse complement strand
GGAGTCTCTGGGGGTGCACAGCCATCCCTCCTGCCCCCCTTTCCAGCCTAACAAGTGGGCCCTTGCCAGGTGTGGGCAGCAAGCCCTGGAACTTCCGGGGCACCAGAACCGCCAAGCCAGGGAATCTGTGTTTATAAATTATGAGGCTGCAGGTGTTATAGGCCGACACCCTGGGGCCTTCCTTCTTTTTAATGAACCTGACCCCAAGGCCTTCACACTGAGCTA
>NW_022935889.1:0-589 GCF_012274545.1 Fukomys damarensis | reverse complement strand
GGATGCCCTAGTAGCTGGTAAAATATAATTTCTGCATATATTTGCTTCCAGAAGAGGTTAATACTTGACTTAGCAGACTAAGTCAAAAAGACCCCTCTTCACCACTGCTGGCAGACATCATCCAATCAGTTGAGGTCCTACTCAAGTAGAAGGAAAAGACAGAGGAAAGGCCAACTCACTACTTCTTCTTGAGCAGGGTCCATCCATCCTCCCTCACCCTCAAACAGGACAGTTCCTGTGCTTGGTCCTTCAGACCCTATCACTTGCTCTAGCAGTATAGTAGGAAGCTAGGGCACAACCTACCAGTTGAGGCGGCATAAACACAGACACAAAACAGCATCACCGGAGCCTGACACAGGATCAGGCGAGCCCTGAAACCTTCTGATATGAGAACACACCAAAACTGGCAGCAGATGCCAATCTTCTAGCATGAGATGAAGTGGACCACCCAGATCAACTGTCAGAGAAGACATAAAAGGACAGCAGCAACTAATGTTGCTGGCATTGCCCTCTTGTCCTTGTGGCGGTCCATTCTGTTGGAGGATGCACCTTCTCTCTTATTAAAGTGCTTCTTTTGTGCTTCTTCACC
>NW_022935888.1:0-1209 GCF_012274545.1 Fukomys damarensis | reverse complement strand
GACAATACACAAAAGTAATCCAAATGAGCCACAGACCTAAATGTAACCATTATAACACTGTACGGAAATCTCCACGGAAAGGTTGATAAATTGAACTTCATTAAAACAAAAAATGTTTGTGCTTCAAGATATTAAAAAATAAAGAAAATTAGAGACATGAAAAATACTTGGAAATCATGCATAGGATAAAGGAATTCTATCCAGAATGAAGAACTTCTAGGACCAGGGATTTAGCTCAGTGGTTCCACCACCTGCCTCATGAGTGCAAGGTTGCAAGGTCCTGAGTTCAACCCCCAGTACCCACCCGCCAAAATTAAGAACTTCTCACAATATAAGTGAAGACATTTAAAAATGAGCAAAAGATTTAAACAGCTATTTTACTTTAAAAGATACAAGAATAAGCCAGGTGTGGTGGCTCACACCTGTAACCCTATCACTTAGGAGCCAGAGGCAGGAGGATTACCATGAATTCGGGGCCAGCCTGAGATATATAATGAGCTCAGGGCCAGCCTGAACTACAAAGTGAGACCCTGTCTAAATAAATAGATAATAATAAAAAAAATAAAGAATAGCTAATAGGCACATGAAAAAAATCACAATATCGCTAAAGAGATACAATGATCATGGTTTAAATCTAAAATATCTACCAGAAGTCTCGTGTTCTGAGGGGGCACTTTCAGAAAGTGATTGGATCTTGAAGGCTCTAACTTTTCCAGTGGATTGATTCAATAATGCAATCATAATGTAATGGCATTCTGGGAGATGATGGTAACAAAAGTTGGGGCCTGGTTAAACAGAACTCAAGGGCATGACCTGGGGACCATAATTGGTCTCTGGAACCTTCCTTCCTCACTAGCGTGTTTCCTTTCTCTTGTTTCCTGGCTGCCATGAACTTTCCTTTGCCAAGCCCTTTTGCAATGGTGTTTCTGCTCCTAGAGCATTGGAGCCAGTCAACTACAAACTGAAACCTCTTGAAACCATGAGCCAAAATCAATTTTTCCTCGTTTGTTGTTAAAAAGCTAACACAAACATAAATGAAAACCACAATGAAATCCCATTACATATCCACTCCAGGCTACAATCAGGAAGAGAAAAAAATGAAATTCTCATACACTAAAAATAAGGAGCATAAAATGGTATAGCTATCCAAAAAAAGTTTAACAGTTTGGGAAAAGTAAATATAATATAGAACATGACCTACCAATGCTA
>NW_022935887.1:0-241 GCF_012274545.1 Fukomys damarensis | reverse complement strand
CTGCTATCCTGGGTGGTTTTCCAAATATTCTACCAATAACACGGATTCACATGCAGGTGTCAGATGGAAAATTGCTTGCATTTTGATTTACTTTTTGTATCCCATTAGTAAAATCGAGCATTTCCTTTTACACACCCATCTAAATACCAGTAAAGCTTTTCTTGGTATTTTATTCTATTTAAATTTTTATGAATCTACTAGACTGTAAGTTCCTAGGCAACAAAAACAATACACACACACA
>NW_022935886.1:0-256 GCF_012274545.1 Fukomys damarensis | reverse complement strand
AACCGGTGAGCCACTTTTAGGAGGGGCTACTGACAACATTGTGGAGCAGCCAGCCAGGGAGAAGCAAAAGCCAGGAGCTTCTGATAACAGTTTGATTACCACAAAACAAAAACAAAACAAAAAACCTCCCAAAAAAACAAAAAGATGGACTATGGATGCTGTCACCCAAAAGACCACACGTTACAGGTTTGGGCCCAGGGTGATGCTACCGAGAGATGCTGTGGACCTCGAGGAGACCCGGTTTTGTAGTGGTCCT
>NW_022935885.1:0-1443 GCF_012274545.1 Fukomys damarensis | reverse complement strand
TTTTCCCCCAAAGCCCTGCCAACATTTTTTTATTGGTTAATTTCTTGATGATAGCTATTTTTTCTGGAGTAAGATGGAATCTCAGTATTGTTTTAATTTGCATATCTCAAATGGCCAGAGATGTTGAACATTGTTTTCATATATTTATTTGCCGTTTCTACCTCTCCATCTGAGAATTGTCTGTCCATTTCAGATATCCATTTTTGGACTGGGTATTTAAATTTTGGGAGTCTGATTTTTTGTTCAGTTCTTTATATATTCTAGATATTACTCCTTTGCCTGAAGAACAGCGGACAAAAATGTTTTCCCACTCTGTGGGTTATTTCTTCACTCTGTTAGTTGTTTCTTTTGCTGAAAAAGCTTTTTAATAAGATGAGGTCCCAGTTGTTGATTCTTTATAATATTTCCCATGTGATTGGGGTTTTGTTCAGAAAGTCTTTGCCTATACCAGTGTCCTCAAGAGATCTACCTGTTCTATCTTGCAGAATATTTACTGTTTCTGCTTTAATATTTAAATTTTTTATCCATTTCAATTGTAGTTTAGAGCATGATAAGAGATATGGGTGTAGGTTTAACCTTTGTCATGTAGGAAGCCAGTTAAAGAGACTACCTTTCTTCCAGTGAAGATATTTAGCCTCTTTGTCAAAGGTAAGGTGGTTGAATATGTCTGGAGTTGCTTCTGCATCTTCTAGTTTGTTCCAGTGATCCTCAGGTCTGTATTTTGCCAATTCCATGCTGTTTTCAATCACAGTAGCTTTGTAGTATAATTTTATGTCAGGGGTTGGGAGGCCCTCTGCCTTGTCTTTGTTACCCAGACTTGTTTTTACTATTCTAGGTCTGTTCTGATTTCAAATGAATTTTAGGATTATTTTCTCTGATTCTGTGAGGTATGCTATTGATATTTTGATCAGGATTATATTAAATCTGTATAACCATTTTCACTGTATTTGTTCTTCCTACTTAAGAACAAAGGATATCGGTCCATTTTCTGATATTCTTTGTTCTCTTTTTTCAGTATGCTGTGATTTTCAATGTAAAGGTCTTTTACTTCCTTCATTAAATTGATTTCTAAGAACTTCATTTTTTAAATACTATTGTGAAATACTCTCAGTGAGTCTATTATTTGTTTACAGGAATGCTGTTGATTTTTGAGTGTTGACTTTGTATCCAGTTATTCTACTAAATTTGGTTATTAAGTCTAGAAGTATTTTGGTGGAGTTTTGTGGATCTTCTATGTAGAGTAACATGTCATTTCCAAACAATGATAATTTAACTTCTTCTTTTCCTATTCTTATTCCTTTTATTTCTTTCTCTTGTTGAATTGCTGTGGCTAATGTTTTCGGAACTATATTGAATTCAAATGATGACAGTGGACATCATTCTCTTGTTCAGGATTTTAGAGTAAAAGCTTTCAGTTTTTAGCCAGTTACTATGATGTTGGCT
>NW_022935884.1:0-206 GCF_012274545.1 Fukomys damarensis | reverse complement strand
ATCCATTTCACTTTGTATAGCCACGTCTTTTGTATTGCTGGGTAATATTCTGTCACATACATAGGCTTCATTTTGTTCAGTTTGGGGCTATAGTCAATCAAACTGGTCTAACATTTTTATGTAAGACTTTCAGCAGATACATGCATTCACCTCGATGGGTACACACTTAGGAGGGAAACTGTTAAATTATTAGGTAGGTATAAGGT
>NW_022935883.1:0-213 GCF_012274545.1 Fukomys damarensis | reverse complement strand
ATTTAAAGGCAGAAATACAGTTCAATAATTGCTTTCTTTTCTTTTTTCTTCCCCTTTTTTTTTGGTTTGTTTTCTTATAAGTACATACTCTGGAAAAAATACGATAGAAGTTGCATCTGAGCCATGTAAAGAAATTAATATTTATCCCAAGATTTTATGCAAAGGCCAAGCCAAAAAGGAGGATTAACATTTTGTGAGGAGGAAAATTTGGTT
>NW_022935882.1:0-1175 GCF_012274545.1 Fukomys damarensis | reverse complement strand
TTTTTGTAAAACACAGGATCAGGCTATAGTTAATCCACATTTATATGTAGGTAGGGTAGGCAATCTTCCTATGAAGTGGAGTGTTACTGCTTCCCAATTATTTCCACAAGCCATGGATGCTGCCTGAGGTTCCATTCTTAAATATCTCACGGTTAAATTTAAGCTTTTGACACCAAACAAAAAGCAATAGTCTTACCAATGTACTTCTGTAGGGCTCAAATTTTTCCTATACTCTTTCTTATTTGACTTTCATAATATATCTGCTAGGTAAATAGGGTAGGTGATACTGTCCCATTTTTATATTAAGACACTGAGGTGCTGAGGCCTAGTAGGATTAATAGATTTGTTGTTTACTGGTAAATTTTTTTTTCCTCATCTCTACTCTGCTTATATTCATTCTAAAATGCAGACACTAAAAATGTCAGCATTGGAACCCATAGTCACTTAGAGTTTGGTACAAATAAATATCTGGTTTCTAAAATTTTGTGAGCACATTTTTATGGTGGAGAGTATAATGGTAGGTATAGTCATAGCTAAAACACTTGTTCTCAGAATAAGATGAGAACCAAAATGTTGCATTTTTTTCCTGAGAGAGAAAAGTATTTCTGAGACTGTTGCTACTAAAGAAAGTTTACACAAGATTTGCACAGAATGTACCAGTAGTCTAAACTAATCTTTTGAATGAATACTTTGCCCTTTAAAGTTTATTGATTCTTGCAAAAGTAAATTTATTATCACTAAACTTGTTTGAACTAAACATAAAAAGGGAATTTAACAAAAATTGCTAATTAACTTTCCATTCCAGAGTTAGAATTATTTTGTGAAAATTTTGATATAAATTTTTAAAACCTTTGTGATAATATTGCTCTTCTTTCATAATTGATTCCACTCTTTATGGCTGATTTTCCTCGGTAGTATGAACTTCAGCCCACATGAAAACTTTCTTTCCTCATCTCATGCACTTTCCACACTTCGTGCATTTGCCCCATTTCTCCCTGTAAGCTCCACAGATATCTACAGATCACAGCAAAGCCCATACCTGGGCTTTCCCAAGACTCCTTTTTTGGGTGCCCAACACTCAGAACATTTTTGTATTTTAACATAGTTTGGTTAAGTTAAAATTCGTAAAAGAGGTCTGCGATCACCCGGCGGCGTGCGCGCGAGCTCCCGGCCTG
>NW_022935881.1:0-1056 GCF_012274545.1 Fukomys damarensis | reverse complement strand
ATTTAGCTATTATGAATTATGCTGCTGTAAATATGGGTATGCATGTGTCACTGTAATATGTTTGACTTATTGGGGAATGTAACTAAAATGATAATATTTGAATTGAATGGAATTTTTCCTTCTATATTTTTGAGAAATCTCTATATAATGATTTTGCCTACATTACATTTGGACATGGAACTTCTAAAATTATGAGGAGATAAACATTTGGAGAAAGATGATAGATCCTATTTGAATGGGGGTCCTCAAAGTTAGTATTTTATTGTGGACTTATACCTTTGGGCCTGAAGTCATCACATGAAGTTTCCACGAGTTGGAGATAATTAAAAACATGGACGTAAAGGAGTTACTATTGGTGTGTAGATTGTAAGGCATGAAGATAGCTAAAGAACCTCTTTCTATGTCTCTCTCAGATGCATTTTAATCTGCGGCTATCAACTCTGAAGACTATATCAATGTTCACTCAAACAGTTATCTCAGCTTTGTTTCAATATCACTATTTCATGTGGGGAGAGTTAACGGATACTAACACCCCACCGATCCCAAAATACACACTTTCCTTAGGCTACTTCGTCTATTCAGAAGTGTTGAAATTCAGGCAGAAAAGGCAAGTGCCAAAGCTTGTGAAGGGTAATTCAAACTCTGACAGTTTAGTTTAGTTTAGGTAACCCTCCAAAGAAAAATAGAAATGACTTAGAGGAATTTCACTCTTGATTTTTCCTGAATATTCTCAAAGCCTCTGATGAGCAAGATTATTCAGATAAATAGAACAACAAACTTCATAAATCTGTTTTAAAGTGGACTTAACCTGAAAGCCTTAATAACTCCTGATGGGGAATGTTTTGAATTTACACTTGAAAATGGCTATTGTGGTTAATGAAGCATGCATTAAAATATAATATTATAGCACTGTTCATACATTCGCAACTGATTATAGTTGCACTGCAAATCCTATTCTGCTCAGTAAGTCAGAGCCCAGTGTGGAAAGAGATTCATGAAAATGTGCCCAAGTGGACAAAAATATGTAGTCATTTTCATGAAGTAAATGTCGTGAAA
>NW_022935880.1:0-437 GCF_012274545.1 Fukomys damarensis | reverse complement strand
CGGCGAGAGAAGCTGTTTCCGGGGAAATCAGCACTTTAAATGGCAGAAGTCTTCGGCAAAGTGGGTTTGTGTTCTAACTTCAAACTGAACCTCTCACCAAGTATGCAGAGTTCTGGAGGCTTGTGTGCACTCAGCGCTGCTAGGCACTCCCTTAGGCCTGAAGGGGTTCTCTGCTAAAAGTGCCTCACAACAGTGTTTCAATCTCTGCCAGGCAGAGACCTACAAACAAAAAGGACTACAGTTGTACTCCCCCTAAGAAGTGGACTTCACTGGTAAACTCACAGAGTTGCAGCACCTTTCTCTGTGGAGTACTTCACATTAATGAAACTGACCGCTTTCACTTTAAACTGCTAAGCGGCGAGAGAAGCTGTTTAACGGGGAAAACCGCACTTTAAACGGCAGAAGCCCTCGGCAAAGTGCGTTTGTGTTCTAACGTC
>NW_022935879.1:0-269 GCF_012274545.1 Fukomys damarensis | reverse complement strand
GTGGTGGCATGAGTTTGTCAGTCCTCATGACTTACTCTACAGAAAACAGCTTTGCACGATTAACGCTCAAAACAAGCACGTTTCATTTGGTACATCTGAAGCAGAGTCTTTTCCATACTAAACTCTGAATCCGTTTTTTGTTTGTCTGTTTGTTTTTTGGTACACCTCAAAAGTGCAAGGACCCGAGTTCAATCCCCGGTACCAAAACAAAAGAAAACAAAACAAAAAACTGCGTTCAGCTGGGTAATTCTAAATACACATTTTTTTTT
>NW_022935878.1:0-223 GCF_012274545.1 Fukomys damarensis | reverse complement strand
GGTACAGAATCCCAATGATGAATGTAACTGTATTGCATACCTAGATTGTCCCAATAAACTCAATTAAAAATAAATTAGCATGAGTGTAATTGGTGGACTATTTCCCCCTTTGTACAATAGGAAAAGCAGAGCAGCCTTGCTCATGATGTGTTTAGGAGGATTAATTGAGAAAGATCCCACAAAGACACCTGTATTAGTCAAGGCTCACTACAGTAGCAGGATA
>NW_022935877.1:0-230 GCF_012274545.1 Fukomys damarensis | reverse complement strand
ACAGAGGCAAAGATGGGATGGATCAGGATAAGATCAGATTTAGGAGGAGACAGGAATGGCATGGTCTTGTGCGTGTGTTAGATTTCTGTCACTATGACAAAAATAACTCCGATAAAAATAGGAAAAAGTTTCACTTGGCTCATTGTTGCAAAGACTTCAATCTGAGATCACTGGCTCCATCACTATGGACCTAGAGTGAAACACTACATCACTGATGGGGAGTGCATAGT
>NW_022935876.1:0-392 GCF_012274545.1 Fukomys damarensis | reverse complement strand
TGTGTGTGTGTGTGTGTGTGTGTGTGTGTGATGTTTTTGCTTATTTGTGAGGACCAGATGAGACCATGGTGCTCATAGTTTTGATGTTACCACAGGTCCCGGTGTACAATAGGCAGTCTGACTGTTATCAGGTGGCCACGATCAGCACAGAATTCCCTTGTTCTGCATCATTGCTTTAGCAGTGCACCCCAGCTCTGCCCCTCTTTTTTCTATCTCCTCTACAATATCTAGATAAAATAAATTTGTATCTTATTTTCTCCTCTCTGTTCCCTTTGCTGTTTCCTGAAAACTTTGAATTATATGCCAGGGGGGCAAGACAGCCAGTGTTTCAGGATTGGTTAAAATGTGCTCATCAACACAGCATTGTGTTGGGGCTGGGGCATGTTTGGAAA
>NW_022935875.1:0-247 GCF_012274545.1 Fukomys damarensis | reverse complement strand
CAGTTACATTTTCAAGTTAAAGAACATTTCATCAGTTGAGAAATTTTATTTTGTGGAGATGTGGTCAATTCAGAAAATTCCATTTACCACCAAATAAGTTTCTCCTTTTTGAGGATTATTCTCTGATACTCTTATACATATTTTATAGAGTTCTGGAGAGTTTTTTTAGCCCCTGTTCTTGCAGCAATATTGGTTATCCTTTTTAGAGCTGCCTTTCTAAAGACCATAATTCTATTCTTGACAAGAA
>NW_022935874.1:0-200 GCF_012274545.1 Fukomys damarensis | reverse complement strand
GTAACCAACTCAGAAAGTCCTGCCAGAACTCTTTGCTCTCTCTGCCCCTCCCACTGCTGTGCTCTGTGTAAATACTGCTTGCCATACTCTCAGGGAAACTGCAATGGAACTGAGTCTTGTAGATGTAAAGACAGGTAGATAAAGAAGAGCAAACTTCTATTTGGGGCTCTCAAGACTCACTGAGCTGCTGGCATTCAAGC
>NW_022935873.1:0-764 GCF_012274545.1 Fukomys damarensis | reverse complement strand
TGTACATATCAAGAAATCTGACATTTATCATCTCATTTATTTCTTTTAACTACCTAATAAAGCTAGTAATGGATAGATGAGAAAGGAAGCTGAAACTCAGAAAAGGGAAGTTAATTTTCCCCAGGTTCCTTGACTTAGTAAGTAGAAGCCCTAAGATTAGAACTTGGGTCTATCTGACTTCAAACCAGTGTTCTTTCTCCAACTTCTCGTTGAAAGAGTCTAGCATCTTGGGGTTTTTCATGTCCACCTTTGTCATTTGAAGATCTGGTATCGGTGGCCTCAGTTAGAGACATATCGTAGCAGCAAGAGGGGCTAAGGGAGAAGAAGAGAATGGGATAGAATGAGGGTGGATATGGGCGGGCTGGGTCCCACAGACAAAGATGGTGTCCGGTGTTGAAATCTATTTATACCACTCTACTGGATTTGCCAATGGGGCGGGGTGGGGGGTGTATCACAAACTGCCCTGGAAAGCAGACAAGTTTAGCACTGGCAATTTTGGTCTCTTCACAACATGAGCTATTTCCACTTGTGTCTGTTAATAAGATGAATGAAAGAAGTGGTGGCCTGTAGAAAAGAGAAAGGGCTAGCACTCTGGCCCAGGAAGTCTGCTCGCACCCTTGTTCAGATCCAGTCTGAGCAGCCTCACTGAAGAAAGCGCACCATGGATCAATTTGGCATTCAAACGACACCCCAGAAGATGAAGGAGAATCCTCTGGGAAATAAGACGGCTTCGTGTAAAGCAAGGGATCTGTCACCTGCCCTCG
>NW_022935872.1:0-3738 GCF_012274545.1 Fukomys damarensis | reverse complement strand
CTTCCAACTCGTGGTGACCCTCCTGCCTCAGCCTCCTGAGTACTGAAACTACAGGTGTGTGCCACCATGCCCGGATCAGCTTTTTTACTATGCCTACTTGCTATTCACATGTCTTCTTTAGTGAAGTGTCTGTTATTTTGCCAATGTTTCAGTTGAGTTACTATATATTTAATATATAACGTATATATTTCAAATGCATTTTACAGAATACTAGGTTTTGTTGTGGCATTTCCATACATGCGTATACCACATTTTAATCATGTCTGTTCACTGCTATTCTCCTCTGTCTCTAGTTTTGTTGCACTTTATTCGCTTCTTGTGTCTAACACTATTCCTTCTACCTTCGCATTAAACTCCATTTTTATACTTTTATTTGTTGTTATTGGCATACATTTGCAGCACATCACGGTTACATTCGTTACGTAGAGTTGGTTCATACAGACATCTTAATTCTTTTAACAGCAACTCCTCTTCCTCATCCCTCAGTCTCTCGGTTCCTATCCCACTTGCAAAAGTTCTACCTTCCTGTTTCCTACTGTCTATCTTTTATTTTGTTCTTTAGCCTATATACGATTCAGGATGCTCATATACAGGAAACCATGTGACATCTTCATGGATGTGTGTCTCATTTACTTCACTTAATATGACGATCTCAAGGTGCATCCATCTTCCTACCAATGATGAAAGTTCTTCCTTCCTTATTACAGAGTAGTACTCTGTGGTGCATAAGCACATTTTCCTTACCCATCGATCTGCGGATGGAATATAGGCCACTTCCAAAACTTAGCTATTGGACATTGTGCACGGATATACATATGTCACTGTCACATGATGTCTCTAACTCTGGGGAAGACTCTAGAAGAGAGATAGATGGGTTATATGGAACTGCTCCTTTCAGTCCAGCGAGGACTCTGCATACTGATGTCCATAGTGGTTGTACTAGTTGACGGTCCCACCAACCAACACTGTAGAAGGGTTGCCTTTGCCACAGCCTCCACAGTATTTCGTTATTATCAATTAGACGATGACAGCCATTGTTGCTGGAATAAGACGGTTGGTAGTGTCGTTTGGATCTGCATTGCTGTAGTGGCAAAGGAATGAAAAAGCGCCTGGAATCAGGTGGCTATGGAAGCACAAGAAAGCACACACTGTGGGACAGGAGAAGGACATCCAAGAGGGAAGCGCAGAGCTGTGCATGCAAACGTGAGGAGGCACCTAAAGTCCTCCGAGAACAAGAACAGCCAGGATCCAAAATCAGCAGAAGGAAGGAAATGACAAAGACCAGAGTGGAAACCGATGAAAATGAGACTGCAACAAGATAAAGGATCAAGGAATCAACGAGTTTGTCCTGTGAAAGCATAAACAAGTTTGATAAACCCTTAGCTAAATTTATCAAAAGAAGAAAAATGCAATAGCAATGCAAACAGAAACAAAGAAGGTGAAATCACAGCAGACACCACCAAAGCCTAGAGATTTGTAAGAAACTGTTTCTAAGTCACAGCCCCAAACAACAGAGAGCCTAGAAGAAACAGAGATTCCCAGACACACGAGAATTACAACGATGGAGCCAAGCAGAGATAAACACCCTGAACAGGCCAGTGGCAGGCAAGGCAACAGAGGCAGTAACATAAACCCCGCGAACTAAGGAAATCCCAGCTCCTGACGGGTCCACTGCTGAATTCTTCCAGACCCTCAAGGAAGATCTAAACCTAACATGCCTCAAACTCCCCCATGAAGTTGAAAGGGAACAGACATTACCAAACGCATTCCTGGAAGCCAACATTAGCCAGACTACAAGACTGGATGAAGACGTAACGAAAAAGAGCACCACGGCCCGATTTCCTCCCTGAAAACAGATGCAAAATCATGAACAAGATAACGGTAGATGGCAACAGATCATGAAAATGGCCTCACACCATGATGCAGACAGAGGGCTGCATCTCGGGGATGCAAGGCTGGCTCAGCAGACGGAAATCAATGAACTCCCTGCACTGGGCGTCCTACGTGTAATGCAGGGGCGAGGACAAAAGCCACACCATCAACTCACTGGATGCAGAAAAAGCCCTTGACAAAATCCTGCATCCAGTCAGGATTAAAAAAAACAAAGAAACAAACAAAAACAACTGACAGGGCCCGGGATTAACCTCAGTGGTTGTGGTGCCTGCTTTGCAAGCTCAGGGATCCCAGTTTGATCCTTGGTCCCAGACAAACAAAAACAACAGACAAACACAGGAATAGACGGATCTTCTCTCAAAGTGATAACAGACACATATGACAAGCCCAAGGCCAACATCATGCTACATTAGAATTGGACCCTCTAGGGAAGAATTTTATGGTGTGTAAAGTTACTCAGGTAAACACATTTCAAAAGCAGCCTGAGACTGTCCTTAACTCTCAAGCTTTTCCCACGGAGACTAGCAATTCATCAATTACAGCTTAACGTTTCCACCACATCGCTGGCTACAAAAGAGGCTTTGGACCCCGGCCTTGTGTTCCGCTTAGCTCCCTGCTCACCTGTCTCTCCAGGTTTGGGGGCGGCGGGGTCATGTCTGGCCCAGATAAAGAGAGGATCACAGATGATTTCATTGGGAATAAGGCGAGTATATCGCCGCTCACCATTCCTACAAAGCACGGCATCAAGGACCTGAGCTGGTACAACAGACAAGAAGAGAACAAAAAAGTACAAACTGTAGAAAGGTACTGACCGGTTCCGGGAAAAGGAGTTTGAAACACAGTGGCAGGGCACATTCATGTATGGGGAACCTAAAAAAGAAGCAAAACTGAAGTGAGAGCCCAGGGCCGACCACGGGGACCTGCAGAATCCCATCGCACCCCCGCAGTCAGATCGCGGGATGTGAAGTCCATCGCCCCACACAGCTGGGTTCGGAGCCAGGGGATGGATGGGTTCCAGTTTCGGGCCCCTGCGAGGCCCTGGGCTGTGTTAGGGCAACGTAGGGCCGGCCCCAGGGTAGGCTGAGCAAGTTCGCCCCACAGGCAGGGTCCCCAAACAATCCAGCTCTGCCTTCGTTGCTAGCTGTGGAGGGCAGACTGCTAGGAATGGGTTCCTCCCCACTTGAGGCTCAGGGGATGCTGGAGTCAGCCTTGCTCTGAAGGGAAGGAGCGAGGTCCTCGGAGGACAGGGGTCCGGGCTCTGCGCGGAACCAACGTGACGATCCCTAGGGAGCCAGGAGGGGACCCAAGGAATCTGCTTCCGCTCCTTCTGGTTCCCCCTGGAGACCCCGGGGAACGCTGCCTGACAAGACCTCCGAGGCATGGACTCAGCTGGCGGGATCCACTAGGCTGGAGTCAGGTCCTGAGGTGCGGGAAGCCGGGCACAGGTCAGTGTGGGGGTGACTTTCCCGGGCTGGGGGAGAGAGGGAGGGAGCCCCGGTGCGGCGGAGGGAACCCGGGGGCGGCAGATGTATGAGTGTTGGCCGGGGCCTCTGGGAAGAATTTCAGAGTGGACCCCAGACCTCCAGGCGGCCCAGAGCGGTCAGGGACGGTCCCGGCCGGGCTTCAGGCCTAGAGAGGAAAGAGCCGGGCTAAGGGGACAAAGGGGACTCGCGAAGGGCGCCCCGGACAGGCAGGAGGTCCCGGAACATTCTAGAAACACCGCCGCCGCCGGCCCCGGAGTGGGAGGCCCACAAGTCCCCGCGCGGCGAACCTTTCCACTCCCTGTGACCCCAAGGAGAGGCAGAGGCCTCCCGGGGCCTCGCTCCAATCTGGGGAGCAGACAGC
>NW_022935871.1:0-266 GCF_012274545.1 Fukomys damarensis | reverse complement strand
AGGATCACCACAAGTTCAAGGCTAGCTTGGGCCACATAGTGAGTTTAAGGCCAGCCTAAACTACATAGTGAGAACTTGTCTCCAAAACAAAGAGCTACTGTAGTTCTTCCACTCTGCTAAGTATGTGGCAAGGTGCAACAGAAGTCAGAAGAAACTGCAGACACCCCACACATACACACTGTATTAAAACAATTAATGAAGTCATCATACCCTGGGTCAAATTTTCATAGTGAAAAATGGATGTCTATCAGAAGCCAAAAAATGAA
>NW_022935870.1:0-208 GCF_012274545.1 Fukomys damarensis | reverse complement strand
TGCAATGATGCCCCATGGCCCAGCCTGGGTCCCCCTTACACTGCTCATCACAGGAGCCTCCATGTAGTAGAACAGTCCTTGTTTCCAGGCATCCCAAGGATCCAATCCTTCCTACATGATTGCAGCGGTCTGTACCAAGATTTCCCTACCACTTCCAGGCTGGTGGAGCACACCTGTGACTACTGAAGGAATCTCAAACACAATTACA
>NW_022935869.1:0-1837 GCF_012274545.1 Fukomys damarensis | reverse complement strand
TATTTATGGATTTCTCTAGAAGATGTGTGATACAAACTGATCTGTAGTATCTGTATGCCTCAAACCCTTTGGGTGTGGCAATGAGTCACTTGGAACTTGGAACTCACTCTTAGTTCAACAAGCTGTAGGGCCCGACCTTTGGATACAGAGCAGGTCAAGGTGGGGCCTGCAGGTGCTGCCTGCCTGGTGATAATGCGGGGAGGGGGTGTTGAAGGAGGGTAAAGGTCAGCAAAGCAATTCAGTAAATGAGCACCTCCTGACGTGGAAAACTGTAGCTCCTTCCTTGGTCTTCCAAGAGCAGAAAGCCAACCCTAGCTTTAACACCTGTAAAACTGCAGCCTCCTGGGTTTTACAAAGCACTATTAATTCACTTTCCCAACAGCTGGCTTGAAAGACCTCTCACCAAACCTACTCTATTATGTGAGAGAATAAGACTCAGTCACACTGTCTTCTTATAGGCATACAAACCCAAGTAGCAGATAAAGGTGCAGAGTCCAGCCCCAATAAAATAATAAACTGCAAAAGCACAGGAGATGATTCACCAGTTTATCCACTATTCTTTGCCAATAAGATTATTGCTTTTGGGTTTTCAAAACTTCCTCCATTGTAAGCAAATGAATCAACATCAAATGATCTTGGTCCAACAGTGTCAGTGCAGAATATTTTGGAGGTGTACAATGAAAAATATGAACATAAAATCTGAGAGGGGATTAAATTCTTTTGGATGATGCTGCATCTGTAAGAAATCATAAAAACTAAAAAAAAATTAGGACTATAACCACATCAAAAATAATATGAAAAAGATATTCCATAATAATATAGAGCCACATTCAAAGAAATGAAAATAGGGGCCAGGGATTTAGCTCAGCAGTTCCACCACCTGCCTTGCAAGCTCAAGGACACGAGTTCGATCCCCAATACCAAAAAAAGAAATGGAAATAGTCCATGAAAAAATAATACCATGCCTAGAAATGTTTTAAAATGAAAAGACAAAAGTTTCAAATAAAAAATAAATTTGTACTGATGGAAATTAAAATCAGATCTGAGTAAGTAAAAAGGAGTGTATCTTCCTGAAGAGAAAAACAAAAGCAAAACCTGTCAGTCTTTCTCAAGTGAATAAAAGCATCTCAGGACAGATTAACCATGCCCAGGGCCAGCGATTGAGCTCAGTAAGCAGCCACCTGCCTTACAAGCAGAGGGTCCTGAGTTCCATCCCCAGAGCACCAAAGAAGAGAAAAGAAATTAATACTGCAATAAAGTTTGATAATTTTCTGGAACTCAACAAAACAATTTTAGACCCCTACATTACGAGAATCAAAATGAAAATTCAGAAATAGAAATTCAGTGTGGGGTTTGTCTTGCAAGATATGAAAACTTAACATGAAGTTACTTGATTGAAACATAGAGATCAGCACCATGAAAAACAAATCTTAGGTATGGAAAACATCCATGATATTAAACAAAAATTTAACCAGTTTAATTCCCCAAAACAAAAAATTTACATAGAAAAGATAAGGAAGAGCCCTAGATACATATTTGCTGCACACACACACACAAAAAAAAAGTTGTGCTGAATGTGTGTGGACAGGTTCCCCTTGGTCGTGGCTGCTGGGGTTCTACATGGCTCACTATCTGTATGTTTACTTCTTCCCCTAAAGAGCACATACAACTTGAACAGTTTGACACTCTCTCGGTCTGGACAGGGAATAGAAAAGCTATCACCTTCTCAGACTACTGATCCAATTGTGCGTTCCTCAAGCTTTTGAAAGCTCATTCTAAAGTTTATGAAGAGGTAACAAGAGACACCATCGGACCCAGAAATTCTAGCAGGACACCA
>NW_022935868.1:0-224 GCF_012274545.1 Fukomys damarensis | reverse complement strand
CTTACTTCAAGCAGCAGGTGGAGGGAGATGGACTTTCCTTTTGGTTCTCTCCAGTTTATGCCTGTCTCCTAGGTCTGTGCTTGGGGGGGGATCCTTTGTGTGTGTGAGAGTGTGTGTGTGTGTGTGTTGGACAGCCATGGTGGTGTGTAACTGCCAAAAACATCAAAGTGAGTCTGAAAGTGTTACTGGTATTAAAGCTTATCTTTTAGCGTGCTCACTCCTCT
>NW_022935867.1:0-380 GCF_012274545.1 Fukomys damarensis | reverse complement strand
TGACACGTTGGTTAAAAGGTGAGGATTTGCATTGATTTCTTCAATGGCAAAAATGAAGGCTAAAACAGTCTGGTAGTTGTTGGGCATAAACCTGCATAGAGAACACAGAGCTTTTTAGGAAGGAGACACATTCTACAATTACCTCCCATCTAAGAACATTCTCTTGTATAAAGTGATTGTTTTTATCCCTCTCCGTAATTCTTATGCGATGACACTAAACGATATGTGATAGCATGAAAATCTTGCTTTGAAGTAGATAATTAGTACTATATGAAATCCTGAATCAGAATTTCTTATAAATGAGATCAGCGCCCCTACACAGACAAGCTTCTTATCTCGTTCTGCCACTCACATACAGCCAGAGGACCTCCCAGGAAGAT
>NW_022935866.1:0-213 GCF_012274545.1 Fukomys damarensis | reverse complement strand
GTCCATTGCCAGATGGAAATAATTTGGGAAGGTAACTACAATATTCTCTACAAAATTTAAATAGCTCAGTCCTAGAACATAGATTCTAACAGTGGTATAAGTCCCCCATTCAGTGTGAGCATGAAGAAGCCAAGTATCATTTCCCTTCTTGCCACTGTTGCCAGTGAGTGAAAGTTTGGAAAGTAGCTACAGGCAAAAGATGCAGATTATGCA
>NW_022935865.1:0-429 GCF_012274545.1 Fukomys damarensis | reverse complement strand
GTGTGCACTAAGAGCTGCTAGGCACTCTCTTAGGCCTGAAGGGCTTCTCTGCTAAAAGTGCCTTACAACATTGTTTCAATCTCTGCCAGGCCGACACCTACAAACAAAAAGGAATACAGTTGTACTACACATAAGAGGTGGACATCACTGTTAAACTCACTGAGTTGCAGCACCTTTCTCTGTGGAGTACTTCACATTCATGAAACTGACGGCTTTCGCTTTAAATGCCTAAGCGGCGAGAGAAGCTGTTTCCCAGGGAAAACTGCACTTTAATCTGCAGAAGCCCTCTGCAAAGTGCGTTTGGGCTCTAACATCAAACTGAACCTATCGCCAAATTTACAGAGTTCTGAATGCTTGTGTGTACCTAGAGCTGCTAGGCACTCTCTTAGGCCTGAAGGGCTTCTCTGCTAATAGTGCCTCACAACAGTG
>NW_022935864.1:0-435 GCF_012274545.1 Fukomys damarensis | reverse complement strand
TGGATCTCATCCCAGTGGGTTTTAGGTCTGGGAAGGTGATGGGTGAAGGATATGATACAGCTTTGTGGCACTGCTGGAAATAGGTGTGTCATAGGAGCCTGGGACCGGTTTGTCCACACTGACTTTGTCCAGAGCAAGGCAACAGTTTACTAAGAGAAGGACAGGCCTTTCCCATTTCATCCTTGGGGTGGAAACAATGACAAAAGATAGCTCCATTTCAGAATGAAAACACTAACTCTCAGAGAAGTGAAGTGATTTTCACTAAGTGAAGACTCTAGGTGTGCCAGTCTCCAAACCTTTATTTGCCAAGTACTCTACTGTATTATACTATGTCAAAATATTTTGTTTTAATAAGGAATTGTTGCACAAAACAGCCTTAAAGAAGAGCTCATTTTCTACACCTTTCAGCATCTCTCTCTCTCTCTCTCTCTCTCT
>NW_022935863.1:0-233 GCF_012274545.1 Fukomys damarensis | reverse complement strand
AAAACATTAGAAGGGGCTGGCGATTTAGCTCAGTGGTTCGGTGGCCTGCCTTGCAAGTGCAAGTACCCAAGTTCAACCCCCCCGGTACCAAAAAAACAAAAAAAAAACCCAAAAAACAAAAAACAACAAAAAACAAAAACCAAAAAACAAAAGAAAACATTAGTGGACAGAAAAGATCAGATGACTGTCAATGCAATTATAGTAGGGGACCTCTATTTGGGACTATCACAAAT
>NW_022935862.1:0-774 GCF_012274545.1 Fukomys damarensis | reverse complement strand
TGTGTGTGTGTGTGTGTGTGTTTGTGTCTTAAGACAGAATCGCACTATGTAGTCCAGGAGTCCAGGCTGGCCTCGAGCTCAGGATAATCCTCCTGACTCAGCCTCCTAAGTGCTGAGATTGCAGATGTCCACCATCACACCAGCTGTCTCTGCTTTTCTGGGATGCATCTGTCTCCTTATACATGCATTCAAGTCTCTGCTCAGAGAAGAGGTCTTACTCTCTATAGAGGCCTTGCCTCTTTCCCATCTCCCTGATCTAACAATCATGTCTCTGTATGAGTCTATCTGCCACCTGCTCCATGACCTTATCCACCCTCCTCTCCTCCCCAGTGTCCTCGCCCACACTCCCTACACACCCATGCATCCCCTCCACATGCTGTTTCCCCGCACCTCCCAAAGAGTGTTCCTAAAAGTCTAGATTCAAACCACTCGAGCACAGGTGTGTGTAGTCCTGGCTCTCCAACTGGATCACAAATAATCACTAATCAAATAGGCCTGGAAAGTTCAATATAATATTAACTAAGTTAAAATCCAGTTAATTTACCTGCTTTTTAATATAGGTAACTAGGCAGAAGATCGGTAAGAAAACAAAAGAACTGAGTACTATAATCCAGCTTCACAGACTTCTAGTATCTTCAGGCCATTTCAATGGCACAGAACAGTCTCCAGGACAAACCATGTTACTTGTCTATACAACAAATCTCAGTAAATTTAAAAGGACAAAAGTATAAAAAATATATCTTCTGAGATGTGGTTTTTCTATAAAATGGAATA
>NW_022935861.1:0-203 GCF_012274545.1 Fukomys damarensis | reverse complement strand
AAATTTGCCTTGCATTTAGACATTTTATTTGTAATTACTAGAAAATAGTAAAGCTTTAATTAGTAACTAGACGTGTCAGACACATTGAGAATGACTCTTAAATGAACAGAATTTTTGCCCTCTGGGTCTTATGTTATAGAGGGGTAGTAAAAAAGCAATATAAGATAGTAGTAAGTGTTGCTAAGAGAACTATGGATTATGAA
>NW_022935860.1:0-240 GCF_012274545.1 Fukomys damarensis | reverse complement strand
AAGACTGGAATCCCTGTCAGGCATCATCACCTTCATTATGATGGCAGGTTGGTTTCAGAAGAAACAATCAGAAGAGACCCCTCTGGACATCTTGTTTTTAAAGAAAATAATTTTGTTCTGGTACAAAATAAAACATACTTAGGAAAATATGGATCCAGAAAAAGGACCCCCTCCCCGCAAAATCTGTAATTCTTTGCCCTAGAAACCACCACTACTAATGATGTGCTTTAATTCCTTGCA
>NW_022935859.1:0-295 GCF_012274545.1 Fukomys damarensis | reverse complement strand
CCTGCTGCTACCACATCTATGCAGTTCTCCCCACAAGGTGCCCCTGCATCTTTTCTGACCACTGCTGACAGGACTGTGTGGGAACCACAGTGGGACTGCTGTGGTCATTGCCACTGTCTCTCCTCGTGATGGACCAGGGCTCATACCACTATCTCACTGAGAACAAATGCCTCCAGCCCCCTTGCCATGATTAGCCTGTGTCAGAGACCCTCACAAGTAACAGAGCCATCATCAACAGTGCCTGAGGAGATCTTTTTCATCTGATAGGGACCACGACTTCCACTGTAGGAGCAGC
>NW_022935858.1:0-783 GCF_012274545.1 Fukomys damarensis | reverse complement strand
AAACAAAAAAAAAAAAAAAAAAAGATTGGGGCGGGTGTGGAGTCAGTAATAAAAGAAAAAATTTAGTCCTTTGTTTTCCAACTTTTTTCTTTAGCACTAGCATGAAGAAAGTCACACATGTACATTGTGTATCGATATGTGTGTATATCTACACACACAATAGACATGGATGCATGTATACCATGATCACACCCTGTCACCTCCGTCAGATCCTATGGTTTTAGTTACTGTTCTTGGGTTTTCTTTGTACACAGAATTTTCACTCTGGCTCTCCGAGTGGGAGTAGTTCATGGGGAACCCAATTCAGGAAGGGAAGGAAGTAAAAACCAGATATGTACAGGACAGCTGTCTGCAAGCCTGTTACCAGGTCGGGGTCTTGTCCAGGTTCTTGATGTCATAAACAAGGAACTGAGCAGCACACCCAAGGATTGCAGTAGGATCAGTGATTGGTTTGAAAGAGAAAAGACAAGTTCCACCCACAGAGTGGGAGCAGGCTAGTGAGAACTCACGGCCTGAGCAGGCTTGGTACTGAAGGTTTTAAGCCTTAGAGTTTGAGATGGGATGGTGGGTTTGGTCTGAGGTGTGATTCCTGCCAGTGAACAGCTTGAGTCAGCCCCTCTGTTAGGGGGTGGTTTTTGGCTTTTTGTTTTTTGTGGGTTTTTTTTTTTTTTACCTTTTATGACCTTTGGAGGAAATGTTATGGTGTCCAGAGCCCACAGGAGTCAAATCTGTGTGGTCAATGACATGGCAATTAGAGTTGGGGTCAGCCAAGGGTTGCAGAAA
>NW_022935857.1:0-533 GCF_012274545.1 Fukomys damarensis | reverse complement strand
GGGGGGGTACCAGAGATTGAACTCAGGTCCTTGTGTTTACAAAGTAGGCAGTGGAACTACTGAACTAAATCCACAGCCCTATTCTTATTTTTTAAAATATATTTTGGTTTAGACTTTCCCTTTTAGCATTTCAGCCCTCTTTTCTATTTCTTCCTTTTTTTCCCCTCACCAAGCTGTTCTTCTATATTTATCTTGGGCCTTATTTTGTGAGAATGAGTCACTGATTAAAATTGCACTGTTTTTTTCCTGACCATTTCTTTTTCAACTTACTTTAGACTCTGTGTAGTTAGTACTTCACAAAGAAATATCTTAATCTGCTCAATTTCCCAATAGATTGCTCAATGTATATTCATATTGTATTTATTTAACATCTGTGTAACAGGTATTTTGAATACACATAGCTTATCTGATAATCTTTTTAATGGCATCTTAGATAAGTGAGGCATTACAGTATTAAATAAATTCGTATTTAACTGTATCAGTTAAAGAAATAACTGTATTTATGCATTGTTTCCTAAAGAAGAAATTTTTTT
>NW_022935856.1:0-219 GCF_012274545.1 Fukomys damarensis | reverse complement strand
CAACAATCATGCAATATTAAACATCACCATCATTAACTATTTGATTGACCTATTTTTAAAAAACTATGCTGTGAAAGCAATTAGAATGAAAATAGAGTTTCTTGTGTCAACCTTAAACAAACAGACAAGTAAATACCAGGAACAGATGAAAGCAAGCTAATCAGCTTTCTGTTGCTGAGACACAATATCTGACACACCTCAAAGGAAGGTAGGCTTAAT
>NW_022935855.1:0-334 GCF_012274545.1 Fukomys damarensis | reverse complement strand
ACTACACTATAGATCACAATGAACAGGTGAACTCGATCCCTTTTGATGTCATGATAATTGAGCACTGCATAATACATTTTATGAACACCCATTAGTGAATACAAAACAAGTGCACATTCATCCTTTCATCTTCTTTTCTCCTCTTTGACCCTTGGGTGCTCCATTTGTTTTATGCTTTTGTGTCTACAAACAAGCAGAAAGATTACTTTGCATCACAAGACTAATACAAACATGAACTATATGCACTGTGGCATTACAACAATAAAAGGTAACTTTTTCTCCTTAAAATGCTTCCCTTTACATTGCTAAGATATCACTGGGACAATAAGTCAAA
>NW_022935854.1:0-239 GCF_012274545.1 Fukomys damarensis | reverse complement strand
CTGTGCATGACTCAAGCCTGGCGACAACAGCCACACTGAGGACCCAGATGACAACCAGAAGCATTTGCTGGACATTTGGGAGAGGAAGACTTTGAGGGGACTCCAGCCCCAGTATCTGCCTGCCAATTACAGGAGCGGTGAATTGCCTTGACCATGAATGGCCTGATTAAGCCGTTTCAGTGCACAGAACTGTAAGACAGTTGGGATGAATGATTGTTATTGCTGAGTAGAGCAATGAG
>NW_022935853.1:0-760 GCF_012274545.1 Fukomys damarensis | reverse complement strand
AATATCATGGTGAAAGAACGGATACCATTACTACTGAACCTATGAATATTAAATGTATAATAACTAATGAATAAAACAACTTTGTAACCTTAAATTGAACAATAACATGGAACAGTTTAATACCCCCTGAAACCACAAAACTGATAAAACTCATTAAACAAATAGATAGCATTATGTTTTATATTTTTTTGAGAAATTAGATTTTTAAAACTTTTCAAAAAATTATTTTTTTCTCAAGGATTCCATCGGGAACATATTGAATATTTATAGGGGAAATACTAACAATTTCCCCAATTCTCTTTCATAAAACAGAAGTGTGAGGAACCATGTCAATCTGTCATTAAGTCTAGCCTTTTCTTGTTACCAAAATTGAAGACATTGTTAGCAAAAAAATCTGACATAATTCAACATTTGTATATGTTGAGACTCTCAGTGAATAAAGAGTGCTTCATTAACTTGATAGAGGTCAACTATACAAAACTGCAGCTAAAACAATGGGAAAGAAAGTCTGAAAAACAAAGACATCTTTTCTCAACACTACTATTGTTTGTTTTGTTTGTTTGTTTTGTTTTTGTTTTTGTTTTTGTTTTTTTTGGTATCGGGGATTGAACTCAGGTCCTTGCGCTTGCAAGGCAGGCCACCGAACCACTGAGCTAAATCCCCAGCCCAACACTACTATTGTATTGGAAGTTTTCCGTGGGAAATTAAAGAAAGAAAAAAAAAGAAAAAGAAAAATCAATAAAAGCTCCTGAGCTGCAAT
>NW_022935852.1:0-243 GCF_012274545.1 Fukomys damarensis | reverse complement strand
GTACCAAGACAAGCCAAGACGAGCCAATGTCCCTGAGCCTCTGATCCTGTGTGAGTACCAGAGACTGAGTGCGAGATACACAGGTGGTTCACAGGGAACCGGAATAGGATACCGCACTCTCACGTAAGTCATACCGTGAGAGGAAGACATACTATAAGTCTTCCAGTGAAATCACTTTGTCTTTTTTGGGGTACTGGGGATCGAACTTGTGACCTTCTGCTTGCAAGGCAGAAGGCAGAACCA
>NW_022935851.1:0-204 GCF_012274545.1 Fukomys damarensis | reverse complement strand
TCTCTCCCCTGCACCCATTTTGATTCCTTTGGGAGAGCACTAGGTTTCAGAAATGTCTTTCTGGCTATCTGACAAACACTCTCTTAGCATTTGATTCTCTGTCATTTAACTAGACAGACAAGTTTGGAGATAGTGGCCTAGCAGAGGGAAATAATAATATTTCTGTTTCCCTTGCACAGTCTTAGGGAAAGCTTGTGAGGTTAT
>NW_022935850.1:0-1845 GCF_012274545.1 Fukomys damarensis | reverse complement strand
AGTATGGTGGCATAAACCTGTCATCCCAGCCCTCAGGAAGCTGAGCAGGAGGATCACTGTGAGTTCGAGGCCAGCCTGGATACATAGTGAGTTCAGGGCCAGCCTGAACTACATAGTGAGACCCTGTCTCAAAAATCTAGAGAAAATAAAAGAAAGAAAAGGAAATTCTGTAGAGCATCTGATCCTGTTCCTGAACAGATAAATTCCAAGCAAAAAGAAGTGTATATGTGTGTGTATAGCCTATAGATTAAAAGAGACAGAAAGATAATCACACAATTGCACATATGAGTCCTAATGCAAATACATTGCTAACAATTTATGAGACGTGCAGGAAAATTAGCATACTGGTTTGATATTTAATGACATAATTGTGGTGATGTTTTAAAATGATTCTTATATTTTAAATATACATGCTGAAATATTTATGGGTGAAATGATGTGCTGTCAGGAATTTACTTCAAGACTGTGAGGGGAGGGGTAGAAATAAAATGATCATTGCTATAAGTTGAACATTTGGAGTTACCAATTCACAAATGGAATTTATCATATTATTTTCTGCCTTTTTGTGATGTTTTAAGAGTTAAAAATAGAAAAGATGCCAAACCTACGAAGTTTTATGGGAGAGAGTACTAAACTTTCCAGAAGCAGATAATTTCTGTGTTTTATATATTATTCTAGACTTGAAAGATACACCATACAAAGCACTGAAACCAATAAGATCCTCCTCACTTCTAACAGAGGCACAAAGTAAAATACAACGGTAGATCAGGACACACCAAGGATATTATGATGTCAAGTATCATGACAAAGATAATTAGAGAAGTCTAGAAATCAATTTGAGAAAGTCTATATAATTTGCT
Organism: Fukomys damarensis; assembly: GCF_012274545.1. Taxonomy (NCBI): domain Eukaryota; kingdom Metazoa; phylum Chordata; class Mammalia; order Rodentia; family Bathyergidae; genus Fukomys; species Fukomys damarensis. The sequence goes on along the minus strand of NW_022935850.1, from coordinate 985 downwards.
ACATGCACAGATTAAACAATAAATGCTTAAAACACAATTAATAAAATTCAGCATTTGTTAATAATAACAAAGCTCTAACCAGCTTGCTAGAGAAGGGAAAGTTCTTAACAAAGGGACCTGACCTACCAAAAACTTATAGCTATCACAATACTTAGGGAATTTAGAAGGAATCCTAGTAAATCAGGAATAAGAAAAGGATTCTGCTTTTGCTCTACTATACAACATTAAATTGGGAGATCTAATCAATATAATATAAGAAGAATGCATAAGAAATCTATAAATGCAGATGGTTTTGTCTACTAAACACAGAAAAATATGGTTTAAAATAGCTTATACAATAAATAAACTTTACTGTCTCAAACAAGAAATTCTGAGGTAGGAAGTGTCCAGAATTGGCTGATTCGGTGGTTTCCTGAAATCATTAGAGACCCAGGTTCTTTCTAATTTTATTTCTATGTGGACTCCCCAGTGTGACAAGTTTCACGTCCCTCCAGCACATTCCTCCTGAAGAAACGAGATGGCTCCCGTAGGGCCAGCATCCTGTCAAGAGGAAGTGATGTCAACTCCGAGAGATAGGAGGGGTTTCCCAGAAGCATTCCAGTATATTCTGTCATATGACCACATTCTATGGTCAGAACTAGAACACATACCTGTTGCTGAATGATGTCACAGTCTGCCCATGATGGGCATTTAGTGGAGGGAAGAAAAAAAATCTTGGTTAGACTACTTGTTACTGCAAGATAACCAAGCCTATCCTTGAAAAGTTCAAAATTAGTCAAATGTTTGTTTTGAGTACTTCCAACAGTTCTTTATGTAGATACAAACAAATAACAATATAGATAGTTTCATCCTATATTTGCCTAAATGGTGGAATGTTTTGTTACTATTCTACATTTTCTCCTCTTTTTTTTTGGTACCAGGAATCGAACTTGGGATCTTGTGTTTGCAATACATTCTCTCTCTCTCTCTCTCTCTCTCTCTCTCT
>NW_022935849.1:0-1054 GCF_012274545.1 Fukomys damarensis | reverse complement strand
GGTGAACCTACATGTTTCGGCTTTTCTTTGCTCTTCTGAGTTTCATTTGGGTGGTTCACCTCCAGAGGAAGAGCTTCTCCTCTCTTGCAGGCTTATGTATGGTGTAACACCTGTGCGGGTTTCCCTGAGTAGAGACAGGAGCCCTGCCTTTTGCTTTGCAATTGTAGGAGTGTTTTGGAGGAACCAGGACTTGCTCCCTAGGTGGGAGGAGCAGAATACAGCACAGGAAGTGAAAAGAAATCAGGACATTCCCCGGTAAGTTAGCCCAAGAATCGTTACTGAGAATTATTATGGTGTCTATATAATTTATGATCCAAACTAGAACATTTCTTTGAGGGTAAAGAGGGTGCTATTAATCATTTCACTGGGACAACACGCACACGGAGACTCTCCTAAGGCAACAGGACATAGTTGCCCTGGTAATTACCCCCATTATGAGTCCTACCTTTCCAGGACAGGGGTCTGAACTCACTTTCCCAGCCTCCCTTGCAGTCACTGGTAAGCAGGTGACATGTGGCCCTCCACCCAGCTGCACCTGCGAGCGAGCTTCAGGTCAGAAGAGAACAACTCGGGGGAGGAGGTGTCATATGAAATCCAGCTGCTGGCCAAGGGTAGAGGGTGGTGGAGGGCCGTGAGGCTCTCTCGGCTGCTTCAGTGACAGCAGTGTGGGGATGGCACCCCTTGCTCCAGGTCCACAGGCCTGTGCTGTGGCAGTGGGCGGCCACGTGATTGAGTGTGGCTCCTGGCAGCTCTTTGCTTTCTCAGAAATCCTGGGAGCTATGAAGTGCCTTTCTGTAGGTGTGTTCTTAAAATCCATTAGAGAAGTTTTGGGGTTCTGACTCATGCAACAGGGAAATGTGCATGTTTTGTGTTGTTGGTTTGCTTGTGTGTGTGTGTGTGTGTGTGTGTGTGTGTGTGTGTGTGATGAAAGTACATTTTCCAAAGACTGGAAAGTAGTGACCTCAAAACTGTGGTAAAACTCAATAAAAAAAAAAAAAAACATGATCCCAACAATGAATGTAACTGTACTGTATCCCTAAATGTACCAATAAAC
>NW_022935848.1:0-838 GCF_012274545.1 Fukomys damarensis | reverse complement strand
CCCCAATACCAAAAAAAAAAAAAAAAAATAGATGCAAACACGACTTTGAAGGCAATTAAAGAATTGCAGTTCTTAAGGAAATTAAAACAACCATCCCTTTTTTCTTCCTATATGTTCTTCAATCTCCTAATCTAATAAGGTAAGAGAGATACTCTATTCTAGCCTGACTGTCAGTAAAGAGCCCTGGAAATGTAGTGGCAATTCCTGTCCTCAGTTGATCCAGTGCAAATTTGCAGATGTAAGAGCTTCAGATAGTCATCCTGACTTCTGGGTGTTTGTCCAAACCAAACCTCTATGTTCTTGGACTTGAGCCCTTCTTTTAAGCAGAAATGGAGACTTCATTTTCTTTCTTTCTCAAAAGACCTTGGTATAAAAATCAACTCCTTAATGCAAATAGACATGTCCTCACACACAATACATACATGTACATATGCTTATACATTGCCAATAACTATTGGAACTTCATCATAAATCACACACCCTTCCAAAACATCAGGAGGAGGTCGTTTTGTTAGAATATGAGCATGCCTAATTAAAGGATATATAGTGATGAGATTTCCAGAAGGCTGCTGACTTGTTCCAGTGAAGGCTTTGGCTGCAATGACCCACTGCATGGTTTTGTCCATGATTTGATCACAAAGAGTTGTCTTTATTTATGTGCTGTGCCTGAACAGTGGACACAGTTTGGCAGAGTTATAGATAGGGGATTTAACTGATACATTGCTACATATTTTTAAATGCCACCAGCTTTTCCAACATTTTTTCTGCATAAAAGTGCTATATTTATGAGATAGTGAAGAGGTAGAGGTCTGAGAAAATGAAAACAAGTAAAAGAAGT
>NW_022935847.1:0-572 GCF_012274545.1 Fukomys damarensis | reverse complement strand
AGAATGTGAAATAGGAAGAAAAGGTCTTCAGGTGTAGTTATAGGGGGAAGTGTAGGGCAGAGATCCCATGCGGAAGGAAAGAAAACGGGAGAAAATGAAAAAAGGAAATACAATGTTTGGAAATGTAGAGGGAAGTAGGGGTTGAAGGGGGGCCAAAACTAGGGGAGAAATGAGGAAGAAGACATGATGTGTAAAGGTACAAGATCCCAACAACGAATGTGACTGTACTGTATACCCTACAATGTACCAATATACCCAGTGAGGAAAAAAAAAATCCCTGAACTCCAGCATTCAGATGTGTGGCTCTTTCCCTGGGGCTAAATGACAATTCATGTGGGTTCCAACAATCAATTTTACCAGAAGCAGGGCCACCTGAGGAAGACAAGGCTACCTGTGGCAGAGTCCCTCGCCTGGGATATACTTTACTGCTCAGATTGGTGATAGGAACTGCAGAAGGGATTTCCAAAACTATGAAGCTTCAATAAACTCTATGACCCTGCCTGGTCAAACCTACCCGTTCGTGACACAGAAGGCTCCAACTAGTAGCACAGTCCTATTTTTCAGCCATTCAA
>NW_022935846.1:0-305 GCF_012274545.1 Fukomys damarensis | reverse complement strand
CAGTAGCTTCCTAGACACCAATTACGTTATATCTTCCAGACTCTCAAGAAAGAATGTTAATTAGAGAAATGCTGGTGATTGAGAGAAAAACAGCCAAAAATTTAAGCAAACACATTTCTTATATTTAATACAATAGCATTGTTTGTGAAATGCTGCTGTTCATAAAGAATGCTACTCAGCTAAAGAAATCTTAGACTGCACATGTTGCGTGTGTCCAGTTCTACTACTATGTGTTTACAGGTGTCTGGTAACAGCCCACGAATATACATAAATGAATGATGTGACTATGGTCCTGCAGACTGCTG
>NW_022935845.1:0-547 GCF_012274545.1 Fukomys damarensis | reverse complement strand
TAAAAACTTGGCAAAAACATAAGGAAAGAACGTACTTTTCAAATCATTTTATACTACATAAGCTTGACACCCAAATCTGACAAAAATATTCAAAAGACTACATACCACTATTTTCCACATCCACAGACATAATCCAACAATATATGAACATATTATATAACCAAGTAGAGCTTATTCAGGAAATGTCAGATTGATATAATTAAAAAATTCATGATCAAAATTATCATATTAAAGTATAAAAATACTGTCATTTCAGTAGATACAGATGGATTCTATCAGGCAACTACTAAAATTAAGTGAATGCAGCACTGTCACAAGATGAAGGCCAATATACAAAGTATTAACTGTATGTTTATGCACAAGCAAGAAATAATATAAATTTTAGAAATTAATTTCTAGTACTAAAAATCAATGTGCCTTCTTAATGTGCATTTTAAAAATTACATATTAAGACAAGGCGAAAAAAATGAGAACCTGTCATGTAAAGATCCCAATAATGAATGTAATTGTACTGTATACCTATAATGTACCAATAAACTCAATAAAA
>NW_022935844.1:0-377 GCF_012274545.1 Fukomys damarensis | reverse complement strand
ATGAATGAATCTAATTTCTCATTCTTTATGGCTGAGTAATATTCCATTTTATAGAAAAACCATCTCTTCTTTATCCAATCTCCAACTGATGAGCAAATAGGCTGTTTCCAAGTTTGAGCTATTACAAACTGTGCTGCTATACACATAGGTGTGCATATATCACTGTGATATGATTCTTTTAGTTCTTTGGAAAGATACCTAGCAGAGGGATGACTGGGTCAAATGGAACCTCCAGTCTAAACTCTTTGAGTTATCTCCATATTGATTTCCACAGTGTTTGCACCAGTCTGCACTCCCACCAACACGGAAGAAGTGTTCCTTTCTCCCCACAACCGCGCCAACATTTGTTATTGTGTGATTTCTTGATAGCAGCCATT
>NW_022935843.1:0-223 GCF_012274545.1 Fukomys damarensis | reverse complement strand
TCAGTAACTATTTGAATTTTAAAATTATAGCAACAATAGCTATAAATGTGCAATAATTATCTTCCATAAAATTATAGGCACGGTGTTGTGTGTTTATATCTGGTTAATTCATGACATGCACAGGAAATGACAAATATCTATAAAAGACAGTCTCAAAATACCCATTATGATTTCATTTTTGCTCACATTAAATTCATCTCCTTGACAGCAAACATCAGCTTAA
>NW_022935842.1:0-233 GCF_012274545.1 Fukomys damarensis | reverse complement strand
AAAAAAAAGTTTTAGGGAGATGAATATGCACATTAGTATATAAATGGCTAAACTCATATTGGGTTACATGTGTAGAAATATAAGTAAATTCTGATTAAATACTTAAGATGGAACTGATGCATTGTAATCCAGAGTAATATTGATGGATGAAATGACTCATGCTTTCCTGTCACCAATACCATGTTTGTCTTCTAAAAGACTTACCTTATTTTAACTTTTACAGATGCTACTCA
>NW_022935841.1:0-210 GCF_012274545.1 Fukomys damarensis | reverse complement strand
TATATTCAGGAAATGACAAGTGATATAAAGTTATTAGAAAGACCACCACGGGAAGGATAGCCACGCCTTCCCCCACTGGGAGCCGCCATCGCTCCAGCACCAGAAAGGTAGCCAAGTGGGTGCCCCTGAATCCACCCCCCCACCACGCATGCACACTCTCAGACCTCCTGATTGAGCCAGTCTTTGGACCCACTCTGCAGAGGCAAAGGT
>NW_022935840.1:0-623 GCF_012274545.1 Fukomys damarensis | reverse complement strand
AAAAATTGATAATAGGAAACAGGCAGCTAGATCCTTTGCAAGAGGAAAGGAGACCAAGACATTCAGGGAAGGGAGACTGAGGGGGAGGAGAGGTTGAAAAAGATATTCAGATGTGTTACATTTACACAGGTGTATACTCTCTATAGTGAATGTAATCAGTATGTACTATAAACGTGTTAATAAAAATAAAAATTAAGGAAAAAAGATTACAGTGAATTATATTGATTTCAAAATATAGACAGTGAGTACATATTATTACAGCTCTCAACAGGAAAAATGAACATATTAAAACATGTACACAAGAAAACAAGGTTGAGGCTTTTGGCAATTTTCCTTCTTTATGTCACCCTGCCTTTACACGTAATTCATTGACAAGTCCCGGTTTTTCTCACATCTCTAACATCTTTCAAATTCTCCTTTGTTTCCTATCTGGACTCATGTCAGACCCTTCTCTCCACCTGGAGCTTTGTGCCATTCTAGGCAGTGGAGTGATATTTCTAAGGAGCACATGTGATTTTCTGTTGCCATATGAAGACATATTCCTGTGTCTTCAGGCTAAAATCTAAGCTTAGAATCCCTCCTTGATTTAATTCTCAGCTTATGCCTCATCTTTTGTTTTCTCT
>NW_022935839.1:0-208 GCF_012274545.1 Fukomys damarensis | reverse complement strand
GCGTATTATTGCATGACTCTCCAGACTTCTGCTGTATTGTTTCTGGGCGTGGGTGTGCCCTGCCTGCCGCCCCCGTCTGCCCGTTTCCTGTCTGCCCGTCCCCCCTGTGTGCCCTTGGGCTGTGTCTGCCTGGCCTTCTCCCGCCGGCTGCTTTTCCTCTGGCTTGGTGCCCGTCTCCCTGCTGTGGGCCCTCGCCCCTGCCCCTCCC
>NW_022935838.1:0-212 GCF_012274545.1 Fukomys damarensis | reverse complement strand
CACACACTGTGATTTGGAGTAAATCCTTTAGTTTCTCAGGGCTTTGGAGTTTTATACATTAATAATGCAATGCTGTAATGTACCAACTGGGCCATAGTATCAGTTGAAGTAACTCAAAACATGAGGGTGAATTTTGAATCATTCCAACAGTCTCCCAGGGATATATTCACTTTCTCTGCAGTTAGATAGGGGTGGTTACAATACTGGAGCAG
>NW_022935837.1:0-3585 GCF_012274545.1 Fukomys damarensis | reverse complement strand
TAAAGCAGAATTCCTTTTCTTTTTTGTGATTTACTGTCTTGTTTTTGCAACGAGGGCCTAGGTCTAGGCATCAATATTCTGATGGCAATCTGCATGACACTGTTAGGAGTGGACAAATGAGCTGAAAGACCTGGCACAACCCCTAACACTCTGATTAAAGCTTGGCATTTGTTTTCTTGCTCTTTGGAGCAGACAGCATGCTGCCTAGAATTAGAAATATGAAAGACAGAGGAACTTCACACTATGTAGAGAATGTTCTTTGCTTTCCTATTTTCATAAAGCAGATAAGTCGTCAAAGCATTAAAAAAAATAAACTTGAATCAGTCAAACATGAGTGAAGCTTTGCTTAATATATCATTCTGTAGCTCATAACTTAAGGCAGTCATAGTCACCACAGGGAGAGAGGACAAACTCTTGGTCCCTTAACCTGCTACTCATTAAAGGCACAATTTATGCTTTCCTCTAAACCAGTCAGAAGAAATCCTATAGTCACCTTGGATTCCAGTAAAGCCTTCACAAAGCTGAGACTATCTGAAGCAGAAACAACTAGCACATGGAGACTGGATTGCCCCTTCAAAAGTGATAAGAATTTGTCCAGAGCCACCTTGCAAAAACAGAACTGGGATAATGATCAATTTAACCCTACCCTTCCTCAGAAAGCCCAGAAGAAACAGCCTCATTCCATTATTAACAGGCCAATCATCTCCATCAGAATTGTGCCTCCTTCAGCCCATTGAGCTAAAATCTCTTCCCTATTTTTTTTCTTTTTGCTATCTGTACCTAGTAAAGCTGCCTCTACCTCTTAGTGAAGCATCCTACAATGCATTTTTGCAAGAATAGATCAGGAACATGTCCAGGCCCAGCTGAAGTCTCCATCTACTCCTCAAGGGGACTTTTCCAAATCCCATGAAGTGACTTCATGCTCCTAAAATACTCCTGTGATCCCTCTTTAGTTAAATTTAATACAGGAATGTTTCAAGTTTCTAAAATATTAACTAACAAATTGTGTTAGTTTTGCAGTTCAAGTAATATTCAGTTAACATAATTTTAAGGCTGTTCTGTGATTTGAGATTGTTATTAATTAAAGGTAGAATAAAATTATTATTTTTTGCTACTGTTATGACTTGTATCTAGATGTACCCTCAAAGCCTCATGAGATTACTCGTGGGAAGTTTGCAAGGTGACTGGATTAGGGTATATGAATGTGGATCAAGGGTGTGATGCTGGGATTCAGCATGCTCTTCCTTGGGTGTGGGTGGCATCAATCAATAGGCTTACAGCCTGGATGAAATAAAAATGGACAGAAAGAAGGCAGGGCTGCTGCTTCTCTGGCTGTTGCTGTTGGTGCTTGTTGCCTTTTGCCTGCCCTGCAATACTGTGGACTCTCTTTCCTGTGATGCCCTTCTGCCATGCTGCCCTGCCTAGGAGTCAGCTTAGTGGTGACTGAAATCTCTATGAACTGTGAGCTGAAATAAACCCTTCCTACTTGAACTTGTGGGTGTTGGGCATTCTGTTTTTATAATGAGAAAAGTAACTAAGACAAAGTTTGGTATGAGAATTGGGGTTGTTCCTATGTCTGTGTCTGATCATACAGTTTCTGAGCCTTCCAAACTGGCTTATGGGATGAATTTTGAAAGGGTTGGAGATGCTCATTGAAGAAGCAGCCATGGGATGCTTTAAGCTGTACCTGAGGAGAGATTTGAATCAGAACTCAGAAGGCCAGAATGCTGATGAAATGCTGCCAATAAAGATGAATCCAAAGCTATAATATAACTAGCATTATATGGTCAAGTAAACCCATTCAATGCAGAAAATGTAGAAATAATCAACAAATTCATAGACAGGTGACCAGAACATTCTGACCATCACTTCTACCCCTTCAAGAAATGCCTTTTTTCTTCTCCATGTTGGGTACCCTTGCTATTAAGTTCATATTAGCTAAGAAAATGAACAGTAGTACCTCAGTTCATGAATGCTTTTGTTTGTGAACAATTTGGTTAGCACATAGAGGCATTTGGCAAAATTTTGTTTTTGTTTGCAAGTTCTGCACTGGATGACAAACATGAGTGAGAATATCTTCCGGAATTGTGGAGTGAATAAAATTTACGAACTGAGGTGCCACTGTATTTGTAATTCTATGGTTTGACTGTAGTTTGATCCAAGGTAATCTGTTCTATCATTTTACTGTTTAGAAACGTCCTAAATAAAGAACCTCAGTGGTAAGCCAGTTTCAGGATCCCTCCTGCCCCTCAGGCACTTTCTCTTAAAACTTTCCTATTTTTCACCCATTTTTGTCCTTGATTATTCATTCTTCAGAATTTTGAGAATGCACATCTAACAGGTTGGGAGTTTCTTCACTGTAATGTCTTGAGGGCTCATTCAGGAATTCTAGAAGAACATAAGATACCCATTGTAACTTCCAATACTTCTCTGCTTTTGTCCACATTATGGTGCTGCTGAGTTAAGACACTGCCTCTCTACATTCTTACCCTATTCATTACAAAAAGCCACTTCAAATGGTTAATAGATTGTTGGGTTGATCTTGACCATGGTTTGTGGCACCAGTCTAGTACAGATTGTTTTCTTTGTAAGCAGGTCTAAACTAAAGGAAAAGGAAAAATTTAACTCCTTTTATATATGGATATTATGATGGGTCACCTTGTTTTTGTCTCCACCTTTACTAAAATTTGTTATCTACAAAAGATATACTATTGATGCAGGCCAATGTAAAAATGTATTCCTTGCTGTAGCACTTTTCAAGTTCTGTCTTTGATTTGTCTATCAGCTTCAGGGTGGCTTCCTAGCTTATTACTGCTTTAAATCTTCCCCCTTTCTCTAAAAGAAACTAGGTAAAACCAAAGCTATTTAAAATTATTTAATCATTAAAATCCTTGAATCACTTACCAGACTTCCTAATCTCTGGCATCGTGACCCCGATGACACTGATTCCTTTAAGGGCTAAACAATGGCAGGGGCCAGCTCAAATTTTACTTTTGGAGATAGACAATTGGCATTGAAATTGTTAGTTTAAGCCAAGGGAAAAACATTGTTGAAGAAAACAGGTGCATGACCTGGTTAGAGTGGATAATTCAGTCTGATCACCCTCTAGTCACTCTCCAATAAGTGGCCAATTTTTCTGAATCAAGGAACTCCAGAAGATGCCCCAGTACTAGGAACTTAAGAAGAATTGAAAAAGACACCTTCTCTTCCTTTGTTGCTTTTTGGGATAGAAAGCTACTATTCACTTGCTCCATTGAATGTAAACATTGGGGCTATCAAAGACAAATTAATCACTTGGTCTGCATACAATTTTTAAAAAAGCTTAAAATATGGCCTTTGCCTCAGGACAACTTGACTGATGGTCTTATAAGGATTGCCAACTCAATCTTCTATAAGTTGAACTGGGAAGAGGCCAATAGGAAAAACAAAGAGACTTAGAGAAAGTGGCTGCTCTGGTTGTAGTCCTATAAAAAGCCAACTCTGAGTCTGATTCCCAAGATTCCAAGGACAGATCTGTGTCCATGTCTACTTGTTACAGCTGTGAGAAACTGGGTGATTTTAAGAGACATTGTGGCAGAAACTTCC
>NW_022935836.1:0-411 GCF_012274545.1 Fukomys damarensis | reverse complement strand
AGCAGGACTGCAGGCAATGATGGGCTAACCCGAGGCTGGGCTGGGGATGCAGGTGCCTCTAGATGCTGGAAGAGGAAAGGAAGCAGCAATCCCTGTCAGAGGGCGCTCCACATTGGCAATTGGACAGGCGTGACAGGACGCTCACCTGGAGGGTTTGCTTTCTGTGAGGAGACAGGTGGGCACATCTGTCAACAGAACCCTGGATGCACTCATGCGTGGGAGCAGGTGGCATACAGGACAGAGCAGGCTGCCACCAGCACCGACCCTCAGGAAAGCCCCAGGCCCTCACCCCAGAACTGCCAGGAAAACAGTGCTGTTCAAGCAGCCTCACAGCAAAGGGGATCCTCACAGATTTACTAGACGGACCAACCTGCAGAGAGCTACACCCCAAGAACAGCACCCACGGCGCAC
>NW_022935835.1:0-215 GCF_012274545.1 Fukomys damarensis | reverse complement strand
TTTCCTTCTCTTTGATTAATCTCAATTTGCCTGAAAAATCTCCTTACACTAATGTGTACTTCCTGAAATCTTCTGTGTGGCACAGGTTCATTTACTTATGAGATTATTAAAGTGTTTGTGAAAGTCAATATATCTTTTTTTAATGCTATGATTTCACACACAGCTTGTGAAAAACTTTGCTGTAAAGTTGCTTTGTCAAACCCAACTAGGCCTTT
>NW_022935834.1:0-266 GCF_012274545.1 Fukomys damarensis | reverse complement strand
GATTAATTTATGAGTAAGGCAGCTAAATAGTAGAAGAGCCTGGAATAGAGTGGGATGACCAGCATACTGATGAAAACTAAGAATAGATGCTGAAGTAGGATTTTGACGAGCTATTGCTAATCCTCCGGTGGATGGAATGTGGTCTTTCTCTCTAGAGGCTCCACCACCTCTTGAACTCCTGAATTTTGAGGAATTTAAAATAAAATGAATTTCCTCTAATTTGATTGTTTTTGTTTGTTTGTTTGTTTGTTTTATTTTTTGGTACC
>NW_022935833.1:0-839 GCF_012274545.1 Fukomys damarensis | reverse complement strand
AGATCTTCCTGTGTCCCCTACCCATGACATTACCCATGCAGTCCCTCTTTTTCCTGGAAGGCTTTTGGTTTGCAGACACTGTTTTACTTTAGAAAGATGTGTGATGCAATTGTCACTACTGTTTTTATCCACTCAAGTCTGTTTTTATCTACTCAAAGGTGTGCAAGCCCGGACCAGCCTCCCATACCCAGAAGCCACACACTGCCTTTGCTCCACAACTTAGCGGCAAGAAACTTTACATTTCTTAACATTTCTAACACCAAATTAAATCTAGCTCTGAGCAGCCTCTGACCCCCCCACCTGTAGATATTCCTACCTTAGAACTGGTGAGAAAGTCAGTCTGTATGATCTTCGGATCCTCCATCTCCAGGGCCGACAGGAACCCTTACATAGCCCCTCCAGGCCACCACACCCCCGCAGTAGGTCTGTCCAAGCTCTACCTGGCTCCCCAGCCACCCTCTCTGTGGCCAGCATCCGTGTGCGCCCCCCACTGATAAGATGCAGTGTTCAGTGATCGTTTGGGGGAAAGGTAAAAGCATGACCTTCCTACAAACAAAAAGTAAACATGTACTAAAGATTTTAATCTTCTCATAATGTGAGGAATGAAAGCAGCTATTACAAGGAACAAGGAGAAGTCGTGTGGGGGAGTCATGGGGAGAGACACTCTGAGCCTCCGAGGTGGTGGAGAAGCCAGCTACACCTCTAATGGGACAGTGTGCGTGGCTGTCAGCATTGCCCTGGACTTGAAGGGTGCAGAATGGTGGACTCTGATGCCTGAACCTAGAGGGCATATGACATACTTGGCTTGGGTAAAGCCCAACATCTTTGTTTTTAAACTT
>NW_022935832.1:0-236 GCF_012274545.1 Fukomys damarensis | reverse complement strand
AGACTTAAAATTGTGATCTGAGGTGTGTGTGTGTGTGTGTGTGTGTGTGTGTGTGTGTAGTTAAAAAGCCGGGAAGAAACTCAGGAGAGCAGCTTGAGAATGTGTTCAAAGAGCACTCCCTATTTCAGAGTTTGTGATTTCCATTATAAAATATCTAGGAAAACAGAAAGAGGTGAAAGTGCATAATAAACCAAGAAACTAAGATTGATAACTAAACTACTGCCAAAATCTTAGAG
>NW_022935831.1:0-380 GCF_012274545.1 Fukomys damarensis | reverse complement strand
CTAATTTTGTTCCAACATTAGTTTTGTGGCTTCTTCAGTTAGCATAACTGTAGCTGTTATTGCCCTCAGGCAGAATGGCTATCCAGTAGCCACTCCATCTAAATTTTTTTGAGAAGTAACCCACTGTAAAAGTTCTCCTAACCTTTGGGTCAAGACAGTCAAAACAATCCCTGTCTTTTCTGATATGTAGAGAAAGAAATTTGCTTTTTTCTTTTTTAAATTAAATAAGTGAGATATTACTGAAGCCTAACTAAGGGGATGTTTTATTTCTCAAAAGACATCGTCAGTCACTTTTCCATTCTAGGGCACAAACTCAGGGCCCTTTGTAGCCTCATATAAAGACTTTTCCATTAGTCCAAAATTAGAATTCCAGATCTAAC
>NW_022935830.1:0-890 GCF_012274545.1 Fukomys damarensis | reverse complement strand
AGGAGAAGAGAAGAGAAGAGAAGAGAAGAGAAGAGAAGAGAAGAGAAGAAGAGAAGAAGCCTGGCAACTGCCACTCACAAGGCCTTTCTCCTATCCTCACTCAGCCACCCTTCTGCTTGGCCTTGCTAGTTTCTATGCGAGGAGAAATCCACTTTGCATGATTTCTGATATCCAATGAATGGTTTGGTGTCCACTCTCAGATATGTACTGGCTGAGGGATCTTGGACAATCTTCTGGACTTTCCTGTGTCTCTGTATATTAAACACAATTATAATTTTTCCTGTTACTATTGCCATAACATTTAAAAGAGGTATTGTATATGAAGTGATTAGAATAGTACTTGACTTACAGAAGGTGAGGGAAAGGCGTATGGAATCCATTTTTAAGAGCAAATAAACAAAATTCTAGAACTAGAGGAGAAATTAACTAAATGCACACAGCTTGTGTGTGACAAGCATGTAATGTCAACCCAGATGTTCTGACCTCCAGGCAGGGCCGACACCACCTGTTCTATCAGGATCCCCAGGCTTCTCGGGCAGTGTGTGAGCTGACTAATGTGAGTGCAGGTTTGGAAGTTCCTGGTTTGATTCCATTCTCCAACAGAGGAGCCTGGATCCCAGTCCTTGCCTTTCCACTAAGGAAGGAGGCAAGTGCTGAGTTATTCACCTGCAGCAGGGTGTAGGTGGTGCCGGACAAGAATGATGGAAGTGACCAGCACAAGGGGCATTGGTTTGAGAGTCTTTTCCTGCAGTTCAAGTTCTGATCACAGCATGGGAACACATATATCTTGCTGCGAGTGACTCACAGCGTGCTCGCTAATATGTCCTAGTGGTCTTGGAAATCTGATGCCTACTGGTGTGCTGAGTCAGCTAAAGGATATGGCTCCCCAG
>NW_022935829.1:0-2759 GCF_012274545.1 Fukomys damarensis | reverse complement strand
GACTTTTATATTTGGGATGTATTTAGAAGTTTAAGCATTCCCCATTTAGAACTTTTTAATGTTTACAAGATTACAAGGAAGGCCTTCAAGAAATCACGGCTCAGGAGGAAAGAGAGGGTGAACGAATGACCTCAGGAATTCATGTGTGTGTCTAAAAGAACACAAACACCGACTCCAGATTGTTCTTCTGGCTTGCACTGTCTGTATCCTTAGGAATCAAATTTAGTAAATATGAGTCATTTGCTCTTGGTGGAGTATAGTGAATCCATTTCAAATGAGAGTCCTAAAGCCATTTGTGTAACACAAGTGTGATTAGAGCTGTGGTGTATTTCTGTCTTTGTCCACTTCCCTCTTTAAGAATAGCATCATTTGTCCCATGCTCCAATCATTCTATAGCATTTAAGCGCTTAGCGTGTTCCAGGCAAATGTGCTCTGTATGGGAAATAAAAATAAGCTCAGGATGTAGTACTGCTCCTCAGAAATGTCAGTGGTTGATAGGAGACGCTGTAGCATAAATAAGTTAATTAAAACACAATGCCAAAAATGATATAAATAACTACACGTTCAATGTATGATGAAAATTCCGGGACAAGATTTCATTCAACCATGGTAGAAATGGGAACCTTCACACTGGAGACATTTGGGGTGGATCTTGAATTACCAGTGCAAGTTTGGCAAAGGAAGATTGGAGGAAAATATGTTAGACACACAAAATAGGACAAGTTCACTACAAACTCACTTCACTTTAAAATGCTCCAAACAAAATTAATCCAACTCGATTTAAATAACTACTATTATATAGTTCCATATTATAATTTGGGGCTGTGGTTTCTTTCTTGATAGTCTCCCCTTTGGCACTGTCTACACTTAAAGACTGTATGTATACAGCTCTTGCCCTCGAGATTTTGGGCATAAGTGAAGTTCCTTGAAGAGGCATGTTCTATTTGATTTTCTGTTCTTTTTACTGACCACCATGCCCACCATTATAGCAGATGTTAAAATCAATATAGTCAAAAAGTAATAAAAGCACAAGCATGGTTCAAAATAAGTGACTTAAAAATAAAAAATAGAGTGGAATCGTGATTAGGGAAGCGGTCTTGAAGCTTTTTGTTTAACAACTATTCTAGTTTTACATAGACTGTGGATTTAGGGAACTGGAAATAAAGATGTAAGACCTTTCTCCAGCCACTCTGTGATCATTCCATTGAGATAAGCAGAACACTGGGTTAATAAACAAGCATGGGATATTTGCATTTTGAAATATACACACGAGTAAAAAGATGTATCTGTTTATAAAGGCAATGAGAAATAATGGAGAAGTTTTCACTGATACCCTGTGAATGCCTGAATAGCTGAATGCAACATGGTAAGTTATAAATGCTGTCGACACTGTTTGCTACAAAATGATTATAAAGCCATTTTATTAATCTCATTGTTTTATGATAGGTGTGAGACAAATTGAGTGTTCTTGTCAAGTAGGGCAGAGTAAGCTTAAGACATCCGGCTAGTTTAGCCCTTTTAAAGTATGTGTGGAGTCTTGATATTTGCCAAAGTTGTAAGTGAAAATATCCAGAACAGAAACTGTCTACAGAAAAGGAGGTTTTTCCCCCTCTGACTTTCTTCTAACACTATAGATCACTAAAGCAAGAGGAATTTTAAAATCTAATTTGCTTTTCACAAGGGAATGGGAGGGCTGGCAGGATTTTGGGTTCTTCGAGTGTATTGAGTTATTTCCCAAATATTTTGGGTTCAATAAAATCCAAAATGCATTTTGCCCTGAGCTCTTTTCCTCTTAATTTTGAAACCCATGTGTAATCTAAAGGAAATGTAATCCATATGTTTCTGATTCATTTACACTTAACTCATCAAAATATTTTTCTAGGAGCTATTTGATGTTGAAGAAGCATTTTGAGATTTTTTAATAAGCTTTTTACTCCTCCCCTTTTAAACAGAAGATCATGTATTGCCATGGTGAAATACGCCCTCATAAAACAATATGTGGGTTTGGTTCGAAAATCTGAACCATGGAGTTAGAATAGGTTCTCAACTTTTTATTTTGTTCTTGTATTCCATTTTCTTGGTCTATTTTAGTGTGTAAAATTCAACAACGTTGCTTAAGATAAAAATGAGGCTCCTGTGACTTCATCGTAAGAAAAAGAGGAAGGATTAAAACAGAAAAGTAACAAGGTTGTGATATCAGTACAAAATATATATATATGAAGAAGGGATACTTCCCACAGGCCTTGCATCAAACAAGGGTTGAGATACATAAATTATTTCAGGTAGAATCATAGTCAAGGTGACCTTACTCCCATGACTTGCTTTGTTTTGGAAGGCTGGCCCCATTTAAGTAAAAGATAATCAACGATATTTTGAAATTTTTCTGAATATAACAACATTTCCTTGTGAATTGGTCTTTTCCATATGTTAACAAAATTCGCCATTACCATTCTTAGTCACGATGCTCGAAGATTTGGAGTTTCTTATCTTGTACTAAGCTCATCATAATTCTGGCATAAGATAGTTTCTGCTTTCATGCGCACAGGTTTGTGATGTAACTATGAGTTCAAGGTAATTTACCTTAGGTGCCATTTCTTCTTCAACTGTTACACTTTGCTGCATTTGGTCGTAGCATATTCATGACTTCAAGTCCATTTTATACACGTATGCAAGCTCTTTCAGGTCACATATGTAGAATTCTTACCTCTTGTGACTGTATAATTTACCTGCGACATTACTGGTATTCTGGGTGAGCCTGT
>NW_022935828.1:0-218 GCF_012274545.1 Fukomys damarensis | reverse complement strand
CAAGTATACAGAGTTCAGGAGGCTTGTGTGCACTCAGAGCTGCTAGGCAGTCTCTTACGACAGAATGGCTTCTGTGCTAAAAGTACCTCACAACAGTGTTTCAATCTCTTCCAGGCAGAGACCTAAACACAGAAAGGAATACATTTGTACTCCCAATAAGAGGTGGACTTCACTGGGAAACTCACCGTGTTGCAGCACTTTCCTCTGTGGAGTACTTC
>NW_022935827.1:0-280 GCF_012274545.1 Fukomys damarensis | reverse complement strand
AAGTGCTGTTCTCGTTCACAAAATACTATCTTAGCTAACTGAGCTCCCTGGGTTAGCTGTGTAACTCTTTCTCTAGCTAAGCACAGTTATTATCAAGTTGTCTGTGGGAAGTAATGTTTTCTCATTCCACCCTGGAACCAAGCAATAGGAAGGGAAGATGCCGCAGTGTATCATTCAATAGATAAAAACTAAACAAACAGCTGGCAGGGAGCTCCATTGATTCATCTTTATCAAAATGCAATTAGATACACAGCCACCAGACATTTATGTCTGTGTGCAG
>NW_022935826.1:0-295 GCF_012274545.1 Fukomys damarensis | reverse complement strand
TAAACATTTTATAACAACATATTTAGCCCTGTCTATTGGGGATATCTTTTCAGAAGGTCATTAGTGAATAATGACCAGAATAAATTTTTCTGAATATCTATCTTTTTACTGTTATCAGAAATCTATTTAGACCTGAATTTATACTTAATTGTCTTAACAAAATTTGACTTATAAAACCAGATTATGGAAATTAACAAATTATTAATATGCTTTTATCATTTTACTCAAAATATAATTGGACAAACACCTTTTAAACAATTGGGCACAGACAAACATATAAAACAATTTATGAAAC
>NW_022935825.1:0-326 GCF_012274545.1 Fukomys damarensis | reverse complement strand
GAGTTTGAATGTTGGGTCTGCAATGGGCTGATCATGGAGAAGCCTGAGCAGGCTGCCCTGTCGTTCTGACACTAGCAAATAAGGCCAAGTGATTAAATTTGGATGGACTTACAAAGTACGGCGAGGTCACAGATGGTGCATTAATTAGCATGGGGTTGCCCCATAAAATCAACCTTCCATGACGAAACGGCTGGTAACTTTAAGTGACTGAGCACAGCTTACTAAAACAAGTTTCTAACAAATGCAGCTTTGCGCAGTAAGCAAGCATAGATACAATACCAGGAACTTTTATATTATTAAAGCGGATCTTTCAATATTTATAGAGA
>NW_022935824.1:0-503 GCF_012274545.1 Fukomys damarensis | reverse complement strand
CTAGGTTTGTTTGGGTGCAGGTAGAAATCAGGGAGAAAATTAAGATAAATAGGATTAACTGAGTGCATACAGTATCTCCTTTAGAATTTGAACTCAGTTCTTTTCTATTTTTGTGAGTGAAATCACATTCATACAATTATAAGAGGGATGATAACAGGATTCTATTAGAAAGTTAAGGGCATGTACATGATTAGCAGTCACAGAGGGAAAGAGCTATAGGGCAGCAAATAAAGATACATAAATATTGCTATGTACAAAGCTACTGAGGTAGTGATATGCTTTGTAATAAACACACTAAGTGGTGAATATCAACAGTTGGAACTTTCTACAAAACTTGATGTTAATGACAACATATGACAGCAGTTGATCACCAGGATCCACAGGACAATTAAGAGGATACAAGAATAAATGTGGAAGTTTTACCTCCAAAATCTCAATTCTTCTCTCTTTCTCTGCCAACTGCTTTCTAAGTAGCATTATTTCAGCTGACGCTGGATTTAATT
>NW_022935823.1:0-226 GCF_012274545.1 Fukomys damarensis | reverse complement strand
TGTGTTTGTCATTTTCTCGTCTCTGCATTGAATGTTTTGACCAAGTGCCTCATTCTCACACCCGTTCACTGCTACCGTCCTTGAATTGACCTACTTTGCTCTTTGTACATCATTGTCTCCTTTTCATTCATTTATTTATTTTTCCATATGTATTCAAAGAAATTTTAGTCTTACTTCAGGACATATTTCATTACCTTTACACACATTACTTTATCTTTGTCTCACC
>NW_022935822.1:13056-14920 GCF_012274545.1 Fukomys damarensis | reverse complement strand
ACACTTTGCAGAGGGCTTCTGCCGTTTAAGGTGCAGTTTTCCACGGGAAACAGCTTCTCTCACCTCTTAGCCGTTTAAACCGAAAGCGGTTAGTTTCATGAATGTGAAGTACTCCACAGACAAAGGTGCTGCAACTCTGTGAGTTTACCAGTGAAATCCACCTCTTATGTGGAGTACAACTGTATTCCTTTTTGTTTGTAGGTCTCTGCCTGGCAGAGATTAAAATACTGTTGTGAGGCACTTTTAGCAGAGAAGCCCTTCAGGCCTAAGAGAGTGCCTAGCAGCTCTGAGTGCACACAAACCTCCAGTAGTCTGTATACTTGGGGATTGGTTCAGTTTGACTTTAGAACACAAACGCGGTTTGCAGAGGGATACTTGGGGATAGGTTCAGTTTGACGTTAGAACACAAACACACTTTGCAGAGGGCTTCTGCCGTTGAAGGTGCAGTTTTCCAAGGGAAACAGCTTCTCTCGGCGCTTAGCCGTTTAAATCGAAAGCGGTCAATTACATGAATGTGAAGTACTCCACAGAGAAGGTGGTTCAACTTTGTGAGGTTACCAGTGAAGTCCACCTCTTATGTGGACCACAACTGTAATCTTTTTTTTTTGTTGGTCTCTGCCTGGCAGAGATTGAAACACAGTTTTGAGGCACTTTTAGCGGAGAAGCACTTCAGGCCTAAGAGAGTGCGTAGCATCTCTGAGTGCACACAAGTAGAGAAGCCCTTCAGGCCTAAGGGAGAGCCTAGCATCTCTGAGTGCACACAAGCCTCCAGAACTATGTATACTTGGGAATAGGTGCAGTTTGACGTTAGAACACGAACGCACTTTGCAGAGGGCTTCTGCGGTTTAAAGTGCAGTATTCTCCGTGCACTTTGCAGAGGGCTTCTGCGGTTTAAAGTGCAGTATTCTCCGGGAAAGAGCTTCTCTCGTCTCTTAGCCGTTTAAAGTGAAAGCAGTCAGTTTTATGAATGTGAAGTACTCCACAGAGGAAGGTGCTGCAACTCTGTAAGTTTACCAGTGAAGTCAGCATCCTATGTGGAGTACTACTGTATTCCTTTTTGTTTGTAGGTCTCTGCTTGGGAGAGATTGAGACACTGTTGTGAGGCACTTTTAGCACAGAATCCCTTCAGGCCTAAGAGAGTGCCTAGCAGCTCTGAGTGCACACAAGCCTCCAGAACTCTGTATACTTGGGAATAGGTTCAGTTTGATGTTAGAACACAAAGGCACTTTGCAGAGGTCTTCTGGGTATTAAAGTACAGTATTCCCTATGTAACAGCTTCTCTCGCCGCTTAGCCGTTTAGCGCGAAAGCGGTCAGTTTCATGAATATGAAGTACTCCACAGAGAAAGGTGCTGCAACTCTGTGAGTTTACCAGTGTAGTCAACATCTTATGTGGAGTACAACTGTATTCCTTTTTGTTTGTTGGTCTCTGCCTGGCAGAGATTGAGACACTGTTGTGAGGCACTTTCAGCAGAGAAGCCCTTCAGGCCTAAGGTAGTGCCTAGCAGCTCTGAGTGCACACAAGCCTCCAGAACTCTGTATACTTGGAGTTAGGTTCAGTTTGATGTTAGAACACAAAGGCACTTTGCAGAGGTCTTCTGCGGTTTAAAGTGCAGTTTTCTCTGGGAAACAGCTTCTCTCCCTGCTTAGCCATTTAAAGCGAAAGCAGTCAGTTTCATGAATGTGATGTACTCCACTGAGAAAGGTGCTGTAACTCTGTGAGTTTACCAGTGTAGTCAACATCTTATGTGGAGTACAACTGTATTCCTTTTTGTTTGTTGGTCTCTGCCTGGCAGAGATTGAGACACTGTTGTGAGGCACTTTCAGCAGAGAAGCCCTTCAGGCCTAAGAGAGTGCCTAGCATCT